>NC_135697.1:5212500-5512500 GCF_964276395.1 Gasterosteus aculeatus
CCGTAGACGGCGGAGGATGTGATGTGGCGAGTGGCAAAAAAAGTCAACCGCTCTGCTCGGTTTATCACAACTGCAAGGGCAGGCGGAGCAGGCTGTGACTTGTTAAGTGGAGGGGCGGGGAAAGGACGGAGTGCTGTAAATCCGAATTAGAGAGGAGGCAGCAGCACATGAGCACAGAGAATACTGGGGGGAGACTCCTTTCAGTCTTTTAAAGTGCTAGTATCTTCTCTAAAGGTGACCTTTTGGCCCGTTTGTGGACGTCTCCAGGAGATGAACAGTGCCAGACTTTGGGAACGTGTGGTAAACCTGACTGTGCACTCCTGAAAAGTTAAAAGTACCCTCCAGAGTTTTCTTGTCACCAAACGACACGGTGTGTTGACGTCCGGTGTTTCCCACCGCAACACAAATGTGTGTCGTAAAATGAGTTGAGTGCATTTTATTCCTCATAAAACATTTGTGCGAGTGCATGCATGGCCGCATGAGCGAGACAAACAAAGCATTGCATAACGCTGCTAATGGTCAACAGCTCCACAGGGTACTGATGTTTTTTTTTTTAAGCTTTTAAGGGCAGGAAGGAGTTGAGGGAACAAACTGAATTGGAACTGCGTCAAGTCAATGTGTGTGACTTGTTTCTGTCTACGTGTGCACAGTGTCTACGGCGTTCCTATTGCCCTTGTGTGTTCGCGCTGCTTGTTATGCACGTTAATACAGCAACCATAAGTGCATTTCCTAACATATGTCAGTGTGTGCGTGGGGAGGGGCGGCAGTTATGGGTTCTCTTGTGTGTCTGGCTTGTGATTGCAATCAGTGTTATCAGTGGCGGATAGTCGGGTGCAGCGCGCTCCTGTTGTTTCCCAGCTATAAATGTTGCCTTCCTGTTTGCAATTCAATATGCAGCCAATCAGTGCACCAAAACAATCAGCTGCTAACCGGCTGGCTGGCCAGGCGGCAATCCAGCCCGGTGACCCGGAAGCCGAGGGAGCGCCGAGGCGGCTTGAACTCGGAATCACTCTGAGTCCGGTTGGTCCCCTCGGTCCACCTGGGCCAGGCCGGCCGGCCAATCAAAGGCCACGGCCTTCGATCAATCAACGATGCGTCGAAACAAGCAAATATTGTTCCTCAAGCAATGCACGGCAGATTCAGCGAAGCAAGTGAATTCTGCTCGTTTGGCGTCACAGGTGCCAGAACCAGAACCACAGAAAGACATCAGAAGCTTTGTTTGCGAAGGAAATATGCAAATCAAGTTGTAGCACTATAAGAGCACCAAGGAAAGTCAATAAATCCTTTAATTTTGCGCCTCAGTTTGAAGCCTAATCCACAAGCTGGCACCCTAAAGCACCCGATCTAACGCCGCCTCTGATGAGATTTGAGATTTCCAGGGGGGTATAGAAGGGTGCTGTCGAGAGTATTTAATGGAAACTAACGCCTCCAGTTTTATGTGGTCGATCGTAGACGAGAGATTAAACCATTGAGTGCGTGCTCCAACCAGATAACCACAACAGTTAGCTTTAAGGCTAAGAGCCACGTAGAGATGACGACAGCGCTGTGTGGTCCAGGTCTGCTGCTATCGGCAATGTTTTAAGTGATTAAACTCTGTGTGAAATTTAATTGTAATATTCTCCTCTTATTTTCCCGCATTCCTCACCTGATTGCTTTTTTTGCATCTGCTCCGTTTGACGTAAAGCATTTATATGAATGAGATTTTAAACAATAACATGAAAACAAAACTAAACTCTCAGGTAGACAACCTGGTAGAGCACATCCTACTGCACTTTGTCCCTCGCCATTTACCCATAACAACCAAAACTTTAGGTAATTCACACCTGTCTGCTTGCATTACATGGATCTGACCATAGGTACATACTAACAATACACTCATGTTGAGCTGTTAATTACACATTGCCATCTTAAGCACATTTTATAGTGTTCAATATGACGTGCAATCATAAAAACATTCAGAAAACAGCAATTGATACGAACATTTTTAAACTTCTGCTCCCTATGCTACTTAAGGTTTGCAATTATTGAATAGTTTTCCCAGTGTCTTTCCTGTGTGTGTGTGTGTGGTTTTCGTTGTAATTGGTTTTTGCTCTGTTAACACTTTAGTTGTGTGCTCTTGTGTGTCTGTTTTGCGTACACCTTCTATGTGAATTGATCTTAATGGGGCTACCGGCGAGTATTGTGATGGTGGCGCGCGGCAAATCCTCTGCATTTTCTTGGAAAAATCTCGCTTTTGCCTCTGACTTTGCATTTTGGACACATGCATTTACAGCGGCGAGTAAACGTGTTTGATACACTGCCGATCTTGCAGGTTTTCCCATTTACAAAGCATGTAGGAGTCTGTAAAAGTAGTTGAAGAGTACCTAAATGCTTTGTAATTGGGAAAACCTGCAAGATCGGCAGTGTATCAAATGCTTGTTCTCCCCACTGCATTTCCTCTATTCACAGGGGATTACACTGTATTTGCAGTAATTAATGTCTTTGTAAGCGTGTAATCCCTGTGTGCAGACATATCTCTGCGGTGATGTAACTGCAGAGTGGTCAGATGGTCCGGCTGGTTTGGAGCTGACTGGGACGCTTCCCTGCAGGGGCAGATGGGAAGGGATGCTTCTGCGCAGGAAGTGGCGGAGTAAAGCGCCGTCCTCCCTCCAGCCCTGTTTTTTTTTTTCTCACCCACTCCCTCGCTCCCCCTCTCTCTCAACTGCTCTTTCCATCTGTCTTCCCCTCCCTAACTACCCAACGCCCTCCCTCCCTCTTTCGCTCATTCCCTTTTCGCCTTCTCCTACTCCATCGAACTCGCTCACGCAATTGAACTTGGCAGTGTTTCAGGATTGAGTGGCTCGAGTAAATGGCGGATTACCTGCCTTTCAGAAGTGTGTGTTTGGATGTGATGGGGGGGAGGAAGGTTAAAGTAATGGACTTTGCTGGAAGGTCGTTTGAAGGAGCCTGCCACTAAATGCCTAAATGCCCCGGTAAATGCTCACTGGAGTCCATTCATCGTTTGGATCACGTGGATTTGCGTGTGAATGCAAAATGCAACATGTTTTTCTTTACAGAACATGAGACCAGTGTGAACTTTTCTGCCAAGCAGCAAAAACAGTTGTGGGCGTATGACGTGACACACATCGCAACATCATGTAGCCCTGGAACACATGACCTCATTCACGTCCCCGTCCCCCCACACAGAGCATGAAGGAAAGAGAAACCTTGCTTTTAACACCCCCCCATCTTCCTTTCGAGAAGAGAAGCTGATGAAAAATTCAGCTGTGAGTCGATGAGTGGATCCAAGGAAAAGCTTTGATTTGGCTTCTTTTTCAACTGCCATGGGTTCTTCCTTGTCAGTTCCATTGTTCCTCCCTTACTCTGTCATTCCCCCCCTTTTTTTCTCTCCACGCGTGGACGAATGGAAACAGCTTCTTGTGACGCTGCCACGGTTCAAGCAGTGTGATCATCGGTCTCTGGGCAGCACTCTTGCGGTCAACATTTTCCCTGCGCTTGGCTTGAAGTGCTAACCTTCTGCTCATGGAAACCACGTGGCCTTAGCGGTTCAATGGGTTTCTGACCCGTGCCTCTGTCCCGCGGTGGAAGATATGGCCATTAAACACTTTGTGCTGACGCGCGCTGATTTATGCCGGCTTTCGAAATTGTAAACTGTCCCGTAATGCTTCCAAAAGTTATTTTTTTTCTTCTGCTACAACTATTTTTCTAATATCCCATTTACCTTTTGTTCATTCTTTCGTATAATTCTCATTATGTTGACACATATAGGAGGGCTGTTAAAATCGCCAGCAGGCAAGGGCACAAGGAAAGGAACCACTATTGAGAGGACAACACTGAATGTAATCTGTTTATTCAAGCTCGCGTCTAGTCTCCCTCCCGTCTGCTGCTCTCTCTCTCATTGCGAACTCGACAAACACACACACACACACACACACTAACCCCCTCCAACACTTCCGATACTTTATGAAAAGAACAGAGGTCCTTCCCTTATCTCACAGGTGAAATCTGGAAAAATGAAAGTGTGGCATTTGCATTTTAATTTGCCCTCAATCAGGCATTGTGTTTGCCGTTGCGGATGAAATTGCCTGCTGTTTGCTCCTCGTTCCTATTTATAGGGGCGCCGCGGCGAGAGGCGGTCCCCAAATTCAAATCTGCCTGCTATCACGGAGTATGGAGATGAGGCTCCCTCTCCCCTTTCCCCTGTCACTCAGTCTCCGTGCGTCTGTCCTCCTCCACCTTTCTTCCTTTGTTACCCCCCCCCGAACTATAACATGTCAGACTGCCCCTCTCGTTGCTCATTGCCGGGAGGGCGAACACACAGATTTCATTAGCGATGCCGCGTGGCGCGCTGCCCGTCTCTGAAGGGCCCCGGCAGTCATGGAATCAGGACCCCGCTCTGACCTCATCAGCTCAGCCCTCTGTCATCCCATCCAAACCCCCCCCCCCCCGCACCTTGATATCTCCCGCCATCCAGCCACCCGTTCTTTCCGCTCCAGCCGTCTATAACATGGCCATAAGCTGTCTGAAGGGCCTCCTTCACACGACTGACTGCTCCGTGGAGACCAGAGCAGTGCAGGTTTAACCCACTACTGGCTGCAGGCTCTGATAGGTGTCTGTGTGCGAGGCCCAAGGCTGTGTTTGCACAGGTTATTGTACAGTGAATCAATAGAAATACCAGCATAAACAGCAAGTTTGAAGGGAATAGAACCGGCAAAAGAGTGGAGCTTGTTTGTTAAAGCACCACAGTGGATGGGTTGTAACCTCGACACGTTCTGCATCGTTGTCCTGGTCTGTTTTTCCTTTAAATGTCACACAGGACAAATCCGACCGCACCGGAGGTTTTCTCCGCAGTGTGTGTTTGGCCGCCGAGAGCCCCTCGTGATCGAATGCCTCACTGTCATCGTCTGTGATGGCTTTCTGGTTGTAAAACGAGGCGTACTGTAGTTTGATCAAATCCCCCCTCAGGCGCTCCGTGGACTGTGATTGGTTCCCGCGTCGCCCGGCGGCGGCGTCGCCCCTCACTCGATAGGCAGAGACCTCCTGGGATGCGACCTTTTGAGCTGTGCACTGGCTGATGCGTTTGTGGCGTACAAGGTGTCAGGGAGAACTTTGGAGGTCAAGACACACGCCCTTTACCCTTTACCCTTTAACCCTCAGGGAGGAGTCAACAGAAGGGCAGGAAGCTCTCCGAACCAAAGGGCAGCGTGTGTCACGTCACTTATAGAACATTGTGTCATTAGTCTAGCAGATTGTAGGGATGTGTACGGTTGTTTCTTTTTCATTTTAATCAATTGCTGTTGTTGGTTGAAATCCCTTGATGCATCCTCGTGATGTGGCGTTGCTTTAGTGAGGTTCGTGCACAGAGATGACCTGGTTTGGTTAAAGGAAACACCACAGTTTGGGACAGAATGCAGACTTTTTAAATCGATATTATAGGACCTTTGCATGTTAAAACGATTTTAGACGTGATTTTAGTCAATTGTGGGTTTTTTGGAGAAGAGACCTCAGCAGAAAATAAAAATCTTTTGACTGATGAAATGCTGAAAGAATCTCAAACGGGAGAAGCAGACAGCAAAGCTGGCAAGAACAGTAAAAAACTGACAAGTCGTGGTAGGAAGCTGTCGTCATGGTTATAATCCTCGGTCTGCTTGAGGTTTGCATGTTTATTTTTACACGCACGATTAAAAAAAACCTTTGGCAAAAAAATGGGCACACAACAAAAGTATTACACTTTAGATAACAGGAACTATTTTCTGTGTAAGTAAATTATATACAGTATATAAATACAGTAAATAAAGAAATCTCTTTCCAGCTGTAATGATAATTATATCATTAAGGCTGTAAATTAAACAGCAACGGGAGGAAAGGTGTTCATATATTTTTGTATCCTAATTCTCTAAATAACAGAAATTGAGGTAGAAAAACATCCATCTCGCTATTGTAAATCTGTGCCCAATTAGTCACTGCTAATTATGAAAATGCTGTTATTGAGGTAATGGTGTTTAGTGACGGCATTATTAGTGAGAGCTGAGTTCGCTAATTATCTTAAGGCCTCATCTGCAGATTTTATCACTCAACATGTTGCCTCCCTTGCTCTCCACACGTCCGTCCCGAGGCTACGGTGCCCCCCCCCCGCCCCCCCCTCATGTGACTCATGGAAGTGAGCGGTGACTGTGTGTGAGTAGCGCGGCACAAAGGGAAACGTGAGTCCCTTTGCTGTGCTAGGTTGACTATGCATGTCTTATTTGCGTCTGGATGACTTGGTGAGATACTGTCACGGTGCAGAGGAGTGCTGCCACTACCACCAGCCCTGCCGGATGGGGATGGATTAAAGGGAAGACGTAACCAACCTGGGACTCAGTGTTTAGTTCAGTAAACGTTTGAATTTGCGGTTGTGCCGTCTCAGAAGAATAGATCCTCTGTAGCGGCAAAGTCGCACCTCCCGTGACGTACCAGAAGATGATTTATGTTGTCACGCTGAGAAAAGACTTCCTGTTTACCCGCGGCGCTCTCTCAGCTGCCCCGTCCTCCCCAGTGAGGGAAGCAGCCGCCTCAGGCATTAGCACCCATGGAAGTGTAGCGGCGGCCCTGCAGTTAACAGTTTGAGGAAAACAAGCAATTAGCTCTGATAATTAAATCCTCCAGTCGGTAGAACCGGTCCTGCTACTCTGCCCATTTACACAAACAGAGGAATCTGTCAGTTGAAAAAAGAGACGAGGAATTACCAGATTAATTCCCTTCTATTATCTGCGCTACGATAAGCAAATAAACAATTGGCTGCGGAGGAATGAAATGGGATAATGGCTGGTTGGGGGGGTGGAGACTGTGTAGTGTCACAGATGGGCAGGGTGTATGTGCAGCTATGCGTGTGCACGTGCCAGTGTTTGCATTCTGCCCGGTAGGGTTCTTGTTTACCCAAAGGGCCCACCTTTGGGGGGGGGGGGGAGGGTCGGGCATCAGAAAGCGAAGTGCTCATTGTCTCATTAGTCGCACTTTGATTTTATTAATTACTGACCGACTGCTACATCTGGCATTCTAACCGCACACTGCCACCGCTTCACTCTCCATTACTTATTTATTGCCTTGGTAACTAATAACTATGATTTCCCAAGGAGTCCTCCTCGCTGTGTGTGTGTGTGTGTGTGTGTGCCTTTATGCGCTTATCCAGGCTGCATCACTTGCTTGGGAGCTTCCACGTTTCTACAGATTCCTCACATTCCGGCAAATCTTGTTGTGACTCTTTGAGCAGACTGCTCAATCTTGCTGATGAGCTCCCGTCTGATATGAATCTAATATCGGCAGATTATTAAAGGTTGGCTGAATGGCAGTGTGCTGCTACAGAAACTTTTCTTCCAGAATATAAGCCCGGCTTTGGCACAATGCACACCTGGAGAACTCTCATTGCATTTGCCGTTTTTATTCAACAGGTGAACTCAACTCATGACTGACTGGTCGCATTACGTTTGCTCTCCTGGTGATTCTAGTAGTCAATGTTTTGGCACACAGTTGATCAGTTTAAAGACCCCAACATTGATTGATTGGAATACACCACCCTACAGCTAGAAAACACTGCCCCCAAACTCTTCCCTCTACAAACTTTAAGGCTCTATAACTACATCACACGGTTGTGTCCTCTGCTCCCCATGTGCAATATTTGATTATTTAATAATCAAAGTAATCAAATATCTGATTATTCGTAGTCTCTTGAACATACACACGCTCAAAGGCACTGAATCATATGAATTGCTAATCGCCTGCACTCGTCCTCCGTTTCCTTCACACACTCATACTGGACTCGTGTCACAGCGGACAGACGGCCTGTTTTTCTGTCCTATTGACTGCTACGACCGAGCCGCCTTGTCCTCTCCCTCGCTGCCTGCCTGGCGCAGCTAGTTATGGAGCCTACTGACTGATTGGCTGTCGGCCCCATCGATTCCCAAGGTCGCACTGCAGGCTATTGACAAATGGTCCCTTAATGCCGTCCCTCCCTCCCTCCCTCGCTTCTTCCCTCCACCCTTTACCTCTCTCATATATTCCTACTTCTCTCCTCTGTCCGCCTTACTATCTATCACTTACCTCATTTCATCCCCCCCCCACCCCACCCCCCAATCTTGCCGCATTCATCCGTTGTTTCCGTCTATCCATTCTTCTTTCTTTCCATCTCCTCTGCGTCCTTTGCTGCTATCGCTCATCGGGGCTGCAGAGATCGATGCGGAGGATAATGGCCGCTGGGCTCGTGGGGGCAGGTGGGCAGGAGGCTGTCCGGGGTACACCCGAATCCGAACCGCGTGACGGGAAGCGATGGTAAAGATGAATGGATGAGGTGGGGTTTATCGCTTATCGGCGGTGTCGCTCCAGGTAAATCAGAGGAGGAGTGGAGGGAACGGAACAAGGAGACACAGGAAGAATCAAAGCGGAGCGGCAGGGTGAGGAGTGTCTGCCCGAGGGCCACCGCAAGACACACAGGGTGGCTGCTAAGACACCGGGTGATGGGTGAGGAGAGAGCCGAAGGTGGCGTAGCGCTGACTTTGTGGATTTACTGAGTTAAAAGAGGTGGTCAATGAACGTCCAGAGCCAGAGGGCTCTGCTCAAAGTCTTCAGGATTCAGGACGTAGCGTCACCATCACCCACAGTAGAGCCGGCTGATACGGTCCGTCTATAGTCGACTTATGTGGACAAGGGTTTGGGATTTTATAACGCAACATCTAGCACTGTTCTGAAGCTTAAATGATTAAAAAAGCCGTTATTGTCTGATCCCTGTGGGTATCCGGCCTTTTCCAGCCGCATGCTTGGCGTCCAACCCAGTAGAGCAGAGGCGAATGGAGTGTTCTCCGTGGACGTGATGGGAGGAAAAAGCCCAAATCAACATGAAAGACCCACCTCTTACAAAAGGGACATTCTCATTAACCCGGCCTCAGGGATGTGACCTGATGGAGCGATGACCACATTAGACCGTCACCGGAATCAGGGGGATTTCTTATGTGCATTTATGCGTTTGAATGTTTCCTGGGTCACTGTTTCAGTGGATCACGCATCCTAAAAAGAAAAAGCCCAGAAGGCTTAAGCGTAGCAGTAAGTGGGCTTAAAGTGGAGGTTATCATTTCGTTCTTGAATGTAAAATAATCCACTGTTACGGACACAATCACCAGATGGCTAATGTGTATGTATTAACCCGGTTTAACTGCTGCATTTCCTTAAGAAAGTGTATTTTCTTCTCCCTAGCTTTTCTTTCCATTCGTTGATGGCTCTAAAAGGATGGGAGGCGGCCGTCTGGCCTGCCCTTAGGCATAGAGCATACGTCTTTTATATTACCGCTCAGAGGCTATGGCTATGCACTATTATCTGAGTGATGAAATTTGCTTTCCAAAAGTCCCTATTTAGAAACCTTTGGCTCTAATCCGTCAACAATATGAACCAAGAATTATGAACCTGAAGTAATATGGTTCTAATTTTTATATTGGAAAACTTAATGAGATAATGCAGAATATGCACATTGAAACATCCCAAACAAAAATGTAATGAATAAGCAGGGTTGTCAAAGACAAACTGACTATTGCTGCCTGTGTGTCCTGTAGACGGCTACATGGCATTTGCTCACTTTATTTTCCCTTCCTGACTCTTTAGATGGGGAACCCCGCCACGCCTGAAAGAAGCCGCCCAGTGTGCTCAACAGAGGAACTGATTAAATTATAAGAAATGCAAAATTAGGCTTAATAAGCTTTAGGGAGAGCCAACAGTGGTGATACATCCGTGATTTAAGTGGAACGTACTTAATGAGGGAGGTAATTATTTAACCTCGTAGCGATACAGAATCCGCTCAGCAGGTGATCAATTGAACACATCACGCCATCACTTTGCATTGATTATTCAGAGCAGCGTGTCGTGACAAACTTTTTAGTTTGGTTTTCTTTTTGTTCATTTTGAGCACTTAGCAGCGCTAACTAGCTCCCAGGGGAAACCCTGCATATATATATATATATATATATATATATATATATATATATATATATATGGAGCTTATGCAGCTATTCAGTCTCCCCATAAGACATCTTCTGTTTGTTTGTTTTGGGTACAGCCAGTGTGTGTTTGTCAGATGCTTGTCGGGTTAGTCACATTTCAGGGTGACACACGTGTTACACCGTCCTGTTTTAGGGATCAACAAGCTGTAGATGATATAAGATGCGCTCGAGATGCCATATGGATTGAGCTGTTTATACATGTTGACCCTCCGACAGCCCTGTGTACATCAGCACTGCTGCAAGTATTTCTTTGTTCAGCAATATAAAAGAGCAAAATAAGCAGGAAGAATAAAGGAGATGGGGAGAGGTGAATGTAGAAGACAACCTAATTTACTCTAAAGTGGTTCAGATTGAACCAGAGGGAAAACAAAGTCAGCACAAAACCGTCTACACTTTATATACTTATGTAAGTGCTCTTCCCTCCCTTCTAGTCCCTCGCTTATGAATTTGAGGGAGGGGGGTGGAGGGAGCAAGGAGGGGTGAATAGAAATGGTGCAGGGCAGAAAGAATGAGAAAAAGTGATGAAGAGATCTGGCTTAACAATAAGGACTGCGTGCGTTGGTGGGGGGTTGGAATGCCACATTGGGGCATTCCATATGTGCCATATTGGGCCCGTGTTAGGAAAGAGTTGCCGATTTGTTTTTCCCATCTTTGTGAAGAACTGCACATGCCCGGTTCCGGTTTAGAGCAGAACTTCCCACAGACTGGGTCTGGACCCGCAGGGCATATTGTTACTGTCACCAAATCCATTTCTTCAAAGATCATTTGTCAAGATGTATTAACCGTACACGTTTGGTTCACATTCTGAATGTTTGTGACGCTCTGACTCTGCACATTGGATCTAATACGAGGGTCTGGCGTTCATTCAGTTACCAGAGGAGGAGATCGCTCTGTTCACGTCCCCTAAATGGTGAAGTGTGATTCAACAGGCGCTTGTGGAATTCTAGTTGGGGTCATTTAGGATGGAGCCATAACAGACGAGCCAGGGTGTAAACGTTGAACCTGGCGAGAAGACGACTAACGCACACGCACACACTGCTTCCCTCTCTTTTCCCTCGCTGCCATATTATTTCTCTGCCTCTCCGACACCAAAGTGTAAGGCCCTGGCCGGCTCTGTCCAACGGAGCGGCCTGTGTGAGTGTGGCCTGCTGGCTGCCTGGACCGAGGAGAGACTCTGGGAGAAGATGGAGGTGAAGCAGTGGCTCAGTGCAACGATGCAGACGTGTATTATTTAGCAGTTCTCAGAAAGGCTCACGAGTAAGACGTTCCCTGAACTAAGACCTGGGGATTGGTGCCTACGTGTGGATTAAAGACTCCACCACACACACACGCACAAACACACACACTTACATGCTGTACATCCAATAAATGCTGGCATTCAAGATTTTGAGTCTGATGATGCACGACATATGCAGGGGCACTTGTATTCTGCAGGCACAAATCCAAACTATATTAACCTGTAGAATTGTGCGCATGTGTTGGTGTGTGTGCGGACACGAATGCTGCGCATTGAAGTTTGACTTTTACACTCGTAAAAAACACGTTTTAATGTCATTTGAAACATTGTTCTGCACTGAAAAGGTCAACTTTGGAGTTGTTCACCACAATGGGGGAAATATAATGATCTGTTTTTATCTGCGAGTGTCATTAAAAGAGGGAGAAGTTTGCTTCACCCTCTTAAATCGGCATTCAGTGACATTTACGGCTTTTTTTGTTTTTGGGGTGGGAGAAATTTTGGTGAAATGCCGTAATAAGGCTGTATCTTTTTGTGGAAAAATGAATGAACCCTCTGTGCTTTCAGGTTGTACCGATGTAGCCATCCACATGTATATATGTATGTATGTAAATCTCACTTGAGCCTCCGTCCTCTGCTCCTTCCCCTCCTCAGACGTTCCTGTAACAATCTGTGAGATGCAGCGTATACGTGCACTCTTCCCCTAACATGTGTATCCGTAAACTCTGAGCACGTCTATTATGCAAGCCCATTTAAAGCTGGCTCACCGAGCACCCTAACATCCTTAAATAGGGCAATGCATAGCATGCCGTGTGGAAATGTGGCTGCATGTCAGAGAAAATCAAAGTCATGCTTGTTACTGAATAAACACACCATTTTTAAAAACTTGTTAAATCGTAAGTAGTTCAGTATCCTTAGTCTTATTTTTATTTACTTATTTTTTTTTTTTTTTTATTGGTCTTGAACAGTGGAATGAAAATAAAAAAGTTAAACGATGCTTGTGATTAAATATATTGAATGGTTTATTTTTAGCTATCTCTTTTTGGACGGTAAATCATTTTTACATTCTCGGAGAGGAGAGTGATGAAGGGTTAAAATACCCAATTGGAGGCCATCTGGGCTCCTTCGGTCGGTGACGGCGGATGTATTCACCGTGAAAAGCCTTTAAACTGGACACATACTGCAGCGGTGTCTCTTAAAAATTCATTGAGTGCTGCAGGCGAGTTGTTTCATGCTTTGTGGGATACGGTCCAGGAACAGGCGTTCAGTGAATGAAGCCCTTCAGGAGCTCCGTGTTGCCTGTTTTTACATCTCTATCGATGCCGCACAAATTGTTCTTCGTAGAGATGGAATTGTGACTGGTTAAACGCCTTGTGCGTTGTTCTTCTTCCTCTTGGTTAATTTAACAGAGCAACGTGAGACTTTGGACCGGTTTCATAATGATGGAAACACTATTTGGTTTGAATCATGTGAGTAGCACTTTAGTCTAAGCAGCAGCGCAACAGTTCACTGGTTCACGTCATTGTCTCGATAACAAGCACATAGTTTCTGTTGGCCAGAAAGCCAGTGTGGGCGTGAGTCATGGACACAAAGTGTTCATTTTATTTGTCTCCATCTGTAGCTGTGTTAGTGATTTCATAACCCAGCCGATGAAGTCACGGCGGCGCCATGCTCACTCCTTTTGGATCTACCGGCAGCGAGGCAAAGAACCCAGAAAGCAGAGCGCTGAGTCATTCCAGTGTGGTGGACACGCCGTGTCTATATTTAAGTCTTTCATCGTCCTTCATCCTCGAGCTGTTGTCTGTCTCTTCTGTTTCTATCTATGTCTCTCCCCAACATGTTTATTGCTTTTAGTTGCCGTGACGCTTCCTGAAGTGCTTTCAGCCTTTGTCCCATCGCCCACCACTCAGTCCGACCTTTAAATAGGTTCTTTTTGAAAGGTCCACTCGTTCCTTTAAACGGTTCATACATTTTCTAAAAACTTCTGCTTCTTAAATTTAAGCTGACATGCTTTTTTATGCGGTTGCTTCACAGTTAATTCCGCCATTTTAGTCTGAACAGTTTGACTTTCAGCCTAGTTTCCAGTGAAGCACTGTTCTCAGGCCTGTACCGGAGAGCCACTCAATGAGCCCCGACGGCGCTCACTTTATCAACCCAGACAACCAATTACAATCTCTTAGACTTCGAGGACCCTACAAATGAAAATGACTTCTACTGGCCTGTGGTCTCTTTATCCCCTTTTCTCTTGTTTTGCTTCCGTCTTCTGTCGGCCCCCACAATCTTTCTCCTTCCTTTTCCCTGTTTGTCTGGGAAACAAAAACCTCGTTGCCGTGGAGCTTGTGAACAAGATATTGTAATCAAAACGCCCCGCGGGTATGTGTTTATCCAGCAGCAACACAACCTGTTGTTCCCTCTCCTTTTTTTGTTTTTTATTCTACGATCTATCACTCACACCCGTAATTGAGCTTTTTCCTCCCCCACCATTTATTCCCACTTCTTCCTTAAACACACACTTGCTTTCGCGGCTCCTCCGACTGGCTCAATGACTCTTTTCTTTCGTTTCCTTGAGCGCACCCAAACATGCATACACACACTCGCTTTATAACTCCTGGAAGCTATCGGTCCTAACAGGTGGTCATTCAGATTCAAGACCGGCGCTGCAGGAGAGGTAGAAAGAGGGGAGGGGGGGGGGGGGCAGGGGGAGATGAGGCGATTACAGTGATCAGGAAGGCAAATGACGTGTCGCTGACATACAGGGACGTGAACATTATGCAGCATGGGACGTAGTCTACTTGGCCTCTGGGGGTTGAAGGTCGTTTGGAAGCAGCGCCTGCTGTCCGTTGGGAGGGATATACAGTAAACAGCGATTGATAACTCCCGAAATCAATAAATGAATCCATAAGACAGGTGATCATGAGTAGCAGCCCTAGTGGCTGCATTGGCAGCTTACTCCAGCACAGAGTACAGACCAGGGCCCCATGCGTTGCACCATGAGAGCAGTTAACCGATAACCCCATTGTCTAGCATAGTGCAGGTAATTGCATCGTGGGCTTCAGAGAGCTGACAGCGCCGTCTCTTTACAGTGTGTCACACCACCCAAGTGCAAAGTTTAATGACTCTGTTAAAGGAGAGCCCCTTTTAGAAGTTAATGCGCGCTGCTGATGGAACTACTATTATGGTATCACTGGCTTGTGTGTGTGTGTCAGGGACAAAGAGTTCGCCTGTACCATTTGTCTAAGAAGGTGTGTTTGTTCCTGATTTGTGTGGTGTGTGTGTGTCCGTTTATACCCAACATTTATCTTTTATGTGCCCGTTTGTTTTTATGTGACATCTTCATATCCTCATCCATTTATTATTATTTTTCATTTGTTCTCCAGAACATCACTGTGTTCCTTCTGTCCAACCATATATCACCTTCCCGCCCACGCCCGTGGGCAGCAGGGTGGTGCAGCAAACAGGGAGATTGTTTCTCGTATAAAGTGCCATGCTCTAGTCTCCCCCGAACAGGACTGCGAGTCCCAGTCAGCCCTGGGGGGCCTCTGCTTCTGTCTTTCTGTGTAGTGGGAAATTAGGTTGCAGCTTTCCTCCTGAGATCGGAAAACTACGCCTTGCAAAGACTTACCCGTTGTTTTATTTTACATTTGCTACGTACTGCTCTGAACTATCCACAACCCTCATTGCTCACTCACGTCCTCAGTGTGACAAAATTTATGTCAGTTTTTATTTGCGGTTTTCTTAAGACGGACTGTTCAGATGAGTAACTGAAGGGGTTTTTCTTCTTCTCTTTCTACGCTCTGACCAAAGCCAGAATGGTCGACCTGGACAAATTACTGCAGCCGCATGGCTTTGCATGGATGGCGGCTTCAGTCCAGTCTGTTTCTGCAGCATTTGTCAATGTCAGCCGATTGCTCTGCTTGTCTGCTAAGTCCCAGTTAACATCTGTATGCACAGATCCAAGTGGAATCTGTCAATAAGTCCCAAGTCGAGTCAAGGCTGCGGCCTCTCGAGTCAAGGCTGCGGCCTCTCGAGTCAAGGCTGCGGCCTCTCGAGTCAAGGCTGCGGCCTCTCGAGTCAAGGCTGCGGCCTCTCGAGTCAAGGCTGCGGCCTCTCGAGTCAAGGCTGCGGCCTCTCGAGTCAAGGCTGCCGCCTATGAAATAGGTCTCTAGTCCGTGAAAGCCAGTCACGCGTATCAAGGCCTTCAGGCAACTTTAGATCATTGAGGGCTGAAACCAAGTCATGTCACATGACTTTTGTAGCAAAACGCATGTCCGGGTGCATGTCCTTCAAGTCTTTATTACATATGTTCTTATTCAAGCTGTTAATGGTAGTTCCTACATGCTGCAGATGCGATCAAGTATCTTCAATCTAAAGGATATTCTATCTGAACGGCAAAAGGTGCCTACAAATTTGTTATTGAACACCTTAATGTTTCACTTCAAGTCTTCCCAGTCTTTAGGGAGAACAATCTCCATCCTCTGATGGGAGTCCAAAAGTCATTCCTATCCTCAGGCCGTTTGAAGTCTCCGTTCCTCCCCCACTGCGAAGGGTAGTGGCCGGGCAATGGTGGTCCCAGTGCAGCATCAGTGGCCTTGGTTTGTCCCCGTCGTGGTGCTCCGTCTTCTGGCAGGTTGAGCCTCCTGAGCCCTGCAGTCTGCCTTGGGGTGGGCTGGCTGATGAGTATCCCCCGCAGGTCTTGGTGAGGACAGCCAGTGCCTGAGCTGATCCTGCCTCGGGGCTAAAGAGCAAAGACCAAGACGAATTATGATACAATCTGCGTTCACTGGGCAGGATTTCAATGCTCTGTGTCTGTAAGGATGCAACATTATATATCAGGGAGCTGGATGACTTTGCCTGTGACAGAAAGCCGTATGCAGGGTCTGCCTTTACCATCAGTCCAGAATTGTCACATTTAGTTCTAGCAAAAAGGACGAAAACAGTGAAAGCCATTGAATGTTCATGTTTCCTGTTGCCGTCTGTGACTGTACAAAGGAAGTTTCCGCCCCTTTGCAACCCGTGTCATGTCATCTGTTTTCTATTAGCAATGAAAGTCGGCCACGTCTTTTCCTAAAATAGGCTAAGGCCTAAATCGGAAACCTGGCTCAGTGATCTACATTATTCATCTAATCATGGGTAATTATTTAAGAAACAAGCATTGAAATTGGTGTTTAGTAGCTTGTGTGTCTCGTCCTATTAGTCGCCATGGGCAGCAGAGAGGCAGAGCTTTTGTTTCTTTGTCACATGTTCTTTCTCTAACTACACCCCCTATACCCAAGAGTTACCCTTTGGTTTTCTTTTCTGTCTGTGTTTGTCTCTCTCTCTCCCCCCTCGTGCCCCCACAGGCCCATTAGTGTGTCTAACTAGGCTGTGATTACAGGACTTATGTGTTCAGTGTGTGATCATAGGGCCAACTTTGTCCTGTGGGTCTCTCTCTGTGACTGACTGCTCACTAAGGCACACTGATCCCTTTGTGTATTGCCCCAAGTATTCATTTATTTGCACTTGGCTCTCTCTTGCTGAACTGACTTATTTAGTCTATTCTCCCTTTCAAGTTGTCTCTCTGTCTTGCTCCCCTTCGCCCTCGTCCGCCTCCCACCTGGGCCTTTTCTCAGTGTCTCTCCACCACCCTTGGCCTCTCCCGTTCTAATCTCCTCCAAATGCCTCTCTGTTATCAGCTAACCACAGAGCCATGCTTTGGGCACCCGGCAGCGTTAACCCCCAAAATACTAAAGTATTTAGTAAAGGACTTCTCAGGGTCGAGCGAGGCTTCCCCGCCTGCCGACCAAGGTGTTTCACGCCCCCCAAAAAGACGCAAAAAGACAGCTATGCATTCAGATATCAACATGTGGCGACGATGAGACGACATTCTTACAATAAAATCGATGTAAAATTGTTAACGATCCTCGCCTACGCGAAAATGGCCTCGGGAAAAAAAAAAGAATGTAAAATGACGTTTTCTAAAGTTATTTTTACTAATAAAGTAAAATGGTTCGTTTGAGAAGTTCATCCATCTTCAGGTTTTCTTGATGCAGTTGATGTTTCTTATTGCCACGGATACACTAAAAAATAGTCTTCCCTCCCCCCATTTCGGAGTTCGGCACGTCTACATGTGAGCGTCCATAGCTTCGCCGTCAGAGCAGTCAGTGAGGTTGTGTTTTAAAGGCCTCCACCTTGAGTTATGCTGCGTAGGTTTCTACTCTTTGCGGCCATGTGCCGGGTTGTCGATGTGGCGGAATACTTTTCATGTAGCAGTGGGTATGAGACCAAATTCTCAAACAACAACAAGGTTTTTTTTTTTTTGTCAAAGAGTCTACACTATCACGACTGCCACAGAGGTCGTTTTTAATGGTCCTTTCAAGGCTGTTTGTTAAAAGTATAAGCGGAAAGCAGAAGTACATGACTGAAGGTGGCACTCTCCAAGGGTGTTTTTTCAAATTGTAAAAGGGTTTTGTCTCCTATTACCACAAAGGTGTGTGTGTGTGTGTGTGTGTGTGTGTGTGTGTGTGTGTGTGTGTGTGTGTGTGTGTGTGTGTGTGTGTGTGTGTGTGTGTGTGTGTGTGTGTGTGTGTGTGTGTGTGTGTGTGTGTGTGTGTGTGTGTGTGTGTGTGTGTGTGTGTGTGTGTGTGTGTGTGTGTGTTTGTGGGGGGGGCGCGGTTCCTCCACTGCAGTCTTTCTTAACCAACAAGCATAGGTTACTTTAATGTAAGCAAATCCTTTAAAAATTAGGCAGTAATGCCCCCCCCCCCCCCCCCCATGTGTCGCTACAGATGTCGATGTTACATTATAGATTAGGATAAATGTGCTGATGAAGGCTTTCACGTACGCCCGCTGACTTTGAAATGACCATTTTTGCTCTGCTCAAACACAACTGGACTTTAAACGGTTTCTTCTTTGGGTGCCGAGTCCGCTTTACACCGTGTGGTTAGGTAGTATTTTCATGTGGTTGATGTACTTGGATCCTGTACTTTTAAGTAAAACTAGCAGTTTTACTACAACTGAATATTTTGTTGTTGTTGCTGTTTAATTGTTTAAAGTATACTGTAGATATAAATAAATCAAAATAGGTCATCCACGTAAATCGTGTAGATCCGAAGAGCCACCGTTTCTGAGATTGGACAGACGCTCAGCGCTCCCCTGTCCGTGGTCCTAAGAACAGACACCCAGCGCTCCCCTGTCCGTGGTCCTAAGAACAGACGCCCAGCGCTCCCCTGTCCGTGGTCCTGATAACAGACGCTCAGCGCTCCCCTGTCCGTGGTCCTGAGAGCAGACACCCAGCGCTCCCCTGTCCGTGGTCCTAAGAACAGACGCTCAGCGCTCCCCTGTCCGTGGTCCTAAGAACAGACACCCAGCGCTCCCCTGTCCGTGGTCCTAAGAACAGACACCCAGCGCTCCCCTGTCCGTGGTCCTAAGAACAGACGCCCAGCGCTCCCCTGTCCGTGGTCCTGAGAGCAGACGCTCAGCGCTCCCCTGTCCGTGGTCCTGAGAGCAGACGCTCAGCGCTCCCCTGTCCGTGGTCCTGAGAGCAGACGCTCAGCGCTCCCCTGTCCGTGGTCCTGAGAGCAGACGCTCAGCGCTCCCCTGTCCGTGGTCCTGAGAGCAGACACCCAGCGCTCCCCTGTCCGTGGTCCTAAGAACAGACGCCCAGCGCTCCCCTGTCCGTGGTCCTGAGAGCAGACGCTCAGCGCTCCCCTGTCCGTGGTCCTGAGAGCAGACGCTCAGCGCTCCCCTGTCCGTGGTCCTGAGAGCAGACGCTCCCCTGTCCGTGGTCCTGAGAGCAGACGCTCCCCTGTCCGTGGTCCTGATAACAGACGCTCAGCGCTCCCCTGTCCGTGGTCCTGGGAGCAGACTAAGTTAACACTGTCTCACGGGGGAATTGAAAGCTATATGAAGGTATCGTTGCACTCTGGACTTGTTTTGAGAGCTTCAGGGTTGTTTTCTTTGCTGCCAGTGGTGCTTTTTTACTGATCCAGGATGATGGAAAGCACTCTTTGAGTTCCAGTTTGAGTCCTACAGATGGTATCAGAATCAGAAGCCATTTATTGCCACGTATGGTACACATAGAGGAATTTGACTTGGTACATTAGTGCAATATAATATATATATATAAGAGTTAATTATAACATTAATATTAATGCACTGTCATGTGTTCACCCGTGACCAGCTTTTGATATACCTGCCTCTATGTCAATGGCCTTCTGCAGTTATTCCACCCTAAACATGTCATGATGCACTTGTTGGACTTTACGGGTTCATCTTTTGCGTTATTCGTTGACCTACCCGCACACTGTTGGCAACGTAGTTTATACTGATGACAGGAAATGAATGCAGACTGGCTCTTAAATCCCTCACGCTGACCTCTACTCTTCTGTTTGTGTTTCCCCCTCCCTTTATTTCCTGCAGTGGTGCTGCTGAATTCTAAAGAGACTCAGGCGGAGCTGGGCTGGACGTCCTATCCCCCCAACGGAGTAAGTGTGCTTACTCGCATTTTTCACCTGCGGTCCGTGGGTTTGTTTATTTTTCCGTTCATGTGCTTTGCTCCAGAACACAGCTGGCCCAGACCACTTCATTTCCAACCCCCTGCAGCCCCCCGCCTCACTCCGTTTCTATTTCTTGCCTCTTCTCCTCAGCGTTCCCTTCCTTTCTCACACCTTCTCCTCTCTTCCAGTCCAGAGCTCACTATTTATTGATGGGGCTCATGCAGGCGAGGCTGCTGCGGTGTCCAAACGAGTTACGCAGACATTCCTCTACACGGATAAATGTGCCCCTCTCAGTATTGATCGCTTGAAAAAAAAATAGAAGAAAAACAGCTTAGTGCTAAGTTATGACTAATTTAGCACCGGGAGCACTTTTTAATTTTTTTTAAAGAGACAGCTAAAGCACCTTGTTACCCAGTTCCCATCTGGAGTCTGGCCAATACGTCCACAACACACCCATGGTAAATATTTTATAAGCAGCAGCGTACACATACACTGTTTAGCATTTGGTATGTTGAATCACTGTCCGCTCGGGTGGGGGGGGTCATGCAAAGCTAAATCTTATCCCGGTATCATACTTAAAATGCAAGATGAACTCTTAATATAGTTTGTTAATTAATCAATAATTGCCATACAGCTTCTAATTGTTAAAACTATGGCAGGATAGTTGTGGTTGGATTGATGTTGATGACCTGTGAACACGATCATTTTGATACCATCTTTGAAAAAGAAAAAAGATGAGAACTGATACAGATATAATTGAAAAAGACAAATCTTCTGTAATAATTCCTCGCTTGGTGAAATCCAGAAGTAAGGCTGGAGCTGCTCCGAATACTAAATTAGATGTTTTTATTTGACTTTCAAAACAGTCTCATTAACCATTTCCAGAGCAAATTTGTACACGTTTGCTGTATGTCTATTCAAAGGCAATTTCTTCAGAGTGAAAGCAGCGATTTGTAGGCCAAAAATACTTACAAAGCATCCGTCTCAAATGCCATTACGTCCAGTGACAGAGGCAGTGGGGATGAAGAGGCACGAGCTGAGAAAGCCACTAAAGTCTGACCCGTGGTTTCGGAAAGGAGGCTGATGTAATGGCCACGGTCATGCAGTTTGTCGTCTGCTCTGTGACGTTATTAAAGAATCTGAGTGCCGATGATTCCAGACACTCATTAGATTATGTCATCGGACCGTTAACCTGCACAGACTGTATTCTTTCTCTCGGACTTTTGACTTTCTTCATTATCTCTCGTTCCTGCTGATTCACCGTACGTTGTGTTCAGCCTTAATCTTCAATCCCTATTTCCTGTATTTGACATTGCATTACACTCCATCCTTTTAATTGTTTGATTGTTTTGCCCCCCCCCGCCTCTGTCAGTGGGAGGAGATCAGCGGCGTGGATGAGAAGTACAAACCAATCCGGACGTACCAGGTGTGCAACGTGATGGAGCCCACGCAGCAGAACAACTGGCTGCAGACGGGCTGGGTGGCGCGTCGAGGCGGCCAGCGCATTTTTGTGGAGCTCCAGTTCACGCTGCGCGACTGCAACAGCATCCCCGGCGTGGCCGGCACGTGCAAGGAGACCTTCAACCTTCTGTACGTGGAGACGGACCGGGACCTCGGCGGCGTGACCCGCGAGGACCGCTACACCAAGATCGACACCATCGCGGCGGACGAGAGCTTCACGCAGGGCGACCTGGGCGAGCGGAAGATGAAGCTGAACACGGAGGTGCGCGAGATCGGCCACCTCAACCGCAAGGGCTTCCACCTGGCCTTCCAGGACGTGGGCGCCTGCGTGGCCCTGGTGGCCGTGCGGGTGTACTACAAGCGCTGCCTGGCCACCGTGCAGAACCTGGCGGTGTTCCCCGACACGGTGGCCGAGGCGGCCTTCGCCACGCTGGTGGAGGTGCGCGGCGCCTGCGTCAACAACTCCGAGGTCGACGCCGACAGCCCTCCCAGGATGCACTGCAGCGCCGAGGGGGAGTGGCTGGTGCCAATCGGCAAGTGCAGCTGCAGCGCCGGCTACGAGGAGGGACACAGCAGCTGTGAAGGTAGGAAGTGAAGGAGTACACTGGTGGATAGAGGAGGGGAAGGAAAAGATCGATAAACGGGATTGTTTGAGGCGTATTTAAAAAGCAGAGGGGGCGAAGGACATCAAGTGTTGTTCACTTCCAGTTCTTCACCAGAATCAAAACTGATGTGAGAAAGAAATGGAGCAATGAGAACAAATGTCCAACTTGCATATTCTGTGTTTTTGCTTTGCTAGCAGTTTCCAGATAAGATAAGATAAATTCCCTTCTTTCTACCTCCAATAAAGGACGGACAATAATGACTTATTAAGGAGATTTTTGCAGTGAAGCTGAGGAGACAAGCTGGCGAGGGAAAGGAGGGGCAAAGGAAAGAGACTTGTAAATGAGATGTTCCCAGTAGAAGAACAGAATAGATTAAAAGAAGTGAAGGAAAGCCAGAGAGGAAAGATTGAGCCATGGATATAACGTAAGCGTGAATGCGATTGCATGTAAGAAAGTGTCGAGACAAGGAGATGAGTGCACTTTTATTTTTGAAAGGACACACAATGGAAGCAGAGAAAAGCACTCTCCCTGCCGATAATGCCGATGTGAAATCAATGCAGGGCATGCAGCGAGGTGAACGGCGTGTGACTACACACATCGCCGTGTGAGGTGTGCGTGTGAACACAGTGACTCGTTTAGTCTTTCTTCAGATGCCTGTTGGGTTTAACACCACAGCCTCTCTTCTAACAGTTGTGTGTTGCCTTCATGACCTACACACCCAGTAGCATGAAGCATTGTCTCCGTACAGCTGGTGGGTGGCGCGCTCTGACGTAAACGCAGAGGGATGCTATTGGAAAACCTTTTGTCACAAGCCATTGCTCAGGCGGCGGCAGCAGCAGCAGTTTCATCGCCTGACTCTTGCTGTTCGCTTTCGCACCCCATCTTGCAATTGTTTGTGCAATGCAGCGTGGGTGTTGTGGTCACTGGACAGCAGACCGCCTAATGTAGGGAGGGAGGGCGGGTTAGTCAGAGCTTTGGACCCTTCAGTCCTTGTAGTTCTGTTGATTGCTATTACTGGAAGTGAACTACTTGACGTCCGATTTACAGTTGCTTGGTTTTCCAGCCAACTTCAGAAACACAGAGAAAGATAAGAGACGGATGGATTTAGTGGACTGACGTTGTGTTAAGCCAAAGATGAAAAGACCATCTGTGTTCAAGGACAGTGTCTGTGCTTTTTAAAATAAACTTCCAATATATATTTTACTTTTGTTTTCCATTTTAGGTTTATATATGCACAAAAAATAATTGTAGTCGTGGGCCAAAACAAGTATATTCCTTCCATAGCATGCCTAGTTTTGTTGCGTACTTGGTGAAGTCCAGAAGTTGCAGAGCAAATCTGCGGTAAAATGAGGAAACACTTGACGGGAGCCAAACACTGTTTCCTGAGGGGAAGTCCTGCGTTTGTTTGGCCCCTGGATGACCGGAGTTGAACTTTCTCGCTGTCCATCACGCGTCGGTTGACTGTCTAATAACAACCTTGGATGTGTTTGAGCGGCGGCTGCGCCGCTTATTATGTTTAAACTCGTTCTGCCCCTTTTGTTTTGTCTCTAATAAAAGCTGAGCTCGGAACGATGAAGATCCAACACACGGAGAGCAGATCGGGAGACACTGTAGGGATGAAGTGCAAGGAGGAAAAATGTGAGATTTCTGCCAGGAGACTGAAAAGAAAAATAGAGGAGGGGCCGGCAAGGAGGGTGAAGTCCAGTGGGGAGAGAGAGAGAGAGAGTGCCGTTTCTCTGGTGCTCGTCCTTCTTTGGCCAAAGTTTAGTGAGCAGCAGGTTGGCCTGTACTGCCTCCCGCCCCCTGAGATCTACCCACACAAACACACACACATTAATACACGCACACACTTCTCATTTGGTGCCTCATTTCTCAGTCCAGCTGTAATGGTATTAATATGCACCCCCAACCCACGACACCTCCCACTGCACCAGAGCTATTGATCAGCCGTAATGCTCCACTAAACTGAGGAATTGCGCTGGGACTGCTCATAAGCACATTCAGCAGCGTGTGCGCACACACACACACACTTGATTTCACCCGGTGTGTGGACAAGAAAGACATTGTAGGATAACAGCAGTGTGTTACAGGGACTTTGTGTCGCAATCACGCTGGCGTTCGCGCCTCTCGAGGACATGCACGGCCGCCTGCCGCCAGACACAAAAACATAACCCTGCAACGTTCAGCCAATTTCTCTGTGTGCGTTCGTCGCTACGTCTTATTTACTCTGGGGTCTAATGTAAGTTGAGTGAATGCAAATGCACTAAGCGCCTCCGGGCCGGTCGATGGTATCGAATGGCCGGTGAGTAGCTATTGATAATAGTCCAAGCAGATAGTGTCGCGCAGGAGAGAAGAGCATCGTTACCACACGCCGGTCACACACACACACACACACACACACACACACACACACACACACACACACACACACACACACACACACACACCGGATTCAGATTGCAGCGTCTTTGGCTCGTTGGACCGTCTCTAACGTTTTGTGCCATTTTCATGGCGACATGGATCATTATTATTCCATTGCTGACTGACTTGAGTTGGCTTCATTTAACAGGAAGATTCAGCAGAAAGCCCAACCGTGTGTTTGCTTGTGATATTTCTCCAAATACTCTCAGGTTGAAAATATGAGATGATGGTTTTGGATGTGTTTGTTTTCAGGCTTTACAATTTTTATTATTTTTTCACATATATATATTTGTATTACAGTGCCTCTACAGTTAATACCCCTGTGAATCCCCTATAATATATTTACCGAGCGCCACTTCACACACAGACAAATTAACCTACATTTGAACTCCTTTTTACTCTGAAGACGTAATTGTATTACAACCAATTTAAATGTGCATTTTTGGGATCTTGGGTTGAGCACAACAAACGCACCCAGGTGAGACATGAGATAATTAAATCTATTCCCCTGACACATACTGAGATTCTTTCCCCACATGTCTTGTTCCTTTTTTGCCTAAAGTAAGATGATCTATGCAAGAACATCACAAAACATTTTCAAAGAAATTTCCACTTAATTTGAATCAAACAGTGACAACTTGAAGTGACTCACAATCCCTTTAGAATGCATTATAGTCATGCATGTCATTGAAAGCGTCACAAAAAGGTGTTTAGGATTTAAATTTGAGTAATATGCACTATTCAATCGGCCATTAACTACTGAAAGAAAAAAACCTGGGCTCTAAAATGAATGAGACTCCCTTAATCCCGAGGGGCTCAGAAGGCTGGAAGACCGCGAAGAGGAGCGTAAATGTGAAGGACTCTGTTAATGAAAATGATCACAGCCGCCCACTCGGCTTCCTCTTTTCAGAACACTTGTTACTATTCGTTTCGACCCCGCGTGCAGTCAAATTGTTTTGTTACGAAATGCCGGAAGCAGGAACAGGCGGGGGGGGGTGATGAATGATGTAACAATTCACCTCGCTAACACAGTTACATGCGCGTTTGTGCGCGTGTGTCTTCCAGTCGCGTTGGTGAGCTCCATCCTGTTCCAATTAAGGCAGGCTGCTCTCTCCCTATAATTACCGCGTGCAGCGCGCCTTCAGCAGACTCTTATTATCTGTTGTTTGCCGCTCCGCAATCTGTCTCTAAGCACATTCGCCACCCCGCTATTCCTCTCCCATTGCTCTCCTTCCCGCTGTAATTTACTACACGCCTCCTTTCTCCCCCCTCAACCCCCCCCCCCCATGCTCTCCTTCATTCCACAAAGACGTGTAGGCTTCATTTTAATCCAACTGATCTCAGCGGTGACTTTCTTTCTACCTCCGGTTCTCTACGTCCTCTTTTCAAGCTTCACTCGAACCCGCCGCTTCTGTGTCTCCACTCGTCTCCCCCTGACCCCCCCGCGGAGACCATGTGGCAGGGTGAGGCGGGTTAACAGGCTGGAATCTGCTGGAGTGCGAGTGTGTGTGTGTGTGTGTACACCAAATTTGGCCCCAGCGCCCAATCATATGTTTTCTAAAGTCCCTCCCTCTGTCGCGCTCGCCCCCCCCCCCTCCCCGATCCGTCTTTTGTCACTTCTCATGTCCTCATCAAACCTTCGCTAACTATCAAAGCCGCTCAAAGCCGCTAGGCACCTTCCCTCTCCAGCTCCTCTTTCCTTGCCCTTCTCTCTTTTATCACACTTCTGTTATCTTCTTCCTTTAACTTTATACCAGCTCCTCTTGGCTCGCTGCCCCCCCTTCCCATCTGGTCCTCCCCCCCCCTCCCCCACTCCGCCCTGCTCTCCATCTCTCTCTCTCTCCCCACCAGCCTCGTCATCCACTGCTCTTAGTCATCTCGCTCCCCAGCTTTCATTCTAAATAATTCACATTCTCTCGGGAGACAAATGTGTTCCTTCGAGGCCAGCGTCGGATGTATTTATGTAGCCGGCCAACGCGGTCAAGGCCGCGCAAACACACACTCGGACCGTATGCGCGCGCTCACTCGCACACGGACCATTAAAATGTCCCTCGGTTATTGAAAATGTGAGCTGGAGGGACGCCAAGCGTTCGCCATTGATCGACGAGGACGGAAAGCGAGAGGACGGCAGCACAGGAAAGAGAGCGAGGCGCTTTGGGGCACGGGGGGGGGGGGGGAATGAACACGTTAGGAGGTGGAAGAGATTCGGTGTGTGGCGCAAAAGAGCCGTCGGAGCGCTCCAGTGGTCGCCGCTTGTCAGCTGCGCACAAGAGCCGGATGCATAAAATATGAGTTGTAAAAGCGGACGATGATTTCAAACGCACACAATGGTGCTGTGGAGAGATGGCGGGGGGGGGGGGGGGTGTAGATGTGGCGGTTTGGAGCGGTCGCGACCACCGAGTTGAGTCAAACATTCAGTTAAGGAGGCAAAGTATCCTGAAAGCGACCGTTATGTTAGTACGGCATAAAAAGAGATGAGGAAGCTTTGTTCCTTTTCTTTCCCCCCTTTTTTATTTTTTCTCCATTTGTGTATTTTAGGCGTTCACAATCCTTCGGGGGCTCTACAATACTGCCACAATGAAACCAAACACGTAGGAGGGTATAATGCTTCTCTCAGTGTGAGTGGAAATCAGCTGCTCTCATTTGAATGCTTTTGATTAGATCAGCAGGTAAAAACCTCAAACGTAACCGAGCATTGTAAGAAATAGAGGCATCCCTGAGGGGGGGTTGTGTTGTTCAGCGGTAAACAAATGATTTACAGAAGGGACATTAGAGTGTGAATCAAAATAGAACAATGACAACGGCTGATAAATGCACCCTTTTCCTTCATTTTACTGGCCTTTTTGTGTTTATTTACACATTGGCGTGCAAGCTGCCTCAAACCATCAATGCAAAATAAACGTTTAAAAAACCTGTGGCATTATTTGAAAAAAAATGTTTTTTTTTTTCTTCGCTCATACAAAGTGGACATTTTGGAGACAACCACGTTGATATAAAAATGTACATAAATAGCAGTTGACGCAATAGTTAAGATCGATAAGACCCATACAAGAGCATCTCTACACAGACGAGGGTGGAGGACCAGACAAAGACAAACTCGTGTCCTTCCAGCGCATGTTGAGTCAAATGCGCGTTGACACAGCGGGCCGGAGCTGCCGATCAGGCGCAGATTGGGGATCACGTTTGAGGCGCTCTGAGGGCGCAGACGAGATGCCCCCGAGGCCGAAAGTACTCTGTCTGAAAAGTGTGTATATTATATAGTATATATTTTTATTATTGATGCATTACATATGTAGTAGTTTTCATTGTTGGTGGTTGATCTTATTAATTATATTCATGATCCATTTTATAATTTGTGTGTGTGTGTGTGTGTGTGTGTGTGTGTGTGTGTGTGTGTGTATTATATATATATATAGATAGATGATATTTTTTACATTTATAATTTTATGTCAAGGGAAATGTGCAGTTAAAAAAACAAATTATGATTTAAGTCTTAATGGAGCAGACACGACAGATCGGCACATGTGCTGCCAAACAGGTCCCTCCCCCTCCTGTTAAAAATGATATATCATAGGTGAGAGGGCACTGTCGAGCAATTGCCCCGCCGTTCAGCAATCCCCTTTCTCCATCCCCATTCAGCCTCTGTAATAACTTTCCATCTGCTCAAAATTGATGTGGGATCAGTCTATAGATCTGTCTGCCCCCACTTAACCCTGGAGAAACGCACCTTTCCGTTCGAAGCGCTCAAAGCGCACGTTCGCCCTCATTCAAAAGCACGTCTTAACAGGCAGGCCATTAAAGCAGTAATCATTTTTGGCACGCAGGTGTCTCCGCGGTCACTGGAGGGAAATGGAAAAAATAATATTGCCATATTGTTTCTAGAAGTGCAAAGTCAAAGGTGAATGGATTCGCAGAATTAGACTTGACAATTCTTTGTTAAACTCATTGGAAGCCCTCAACCACCTCCGTTTCCAGCAGTCTTTCTGGTATTTAACGAGTTTAGATTGTCTGCGTCGTTACACGAGTCATTTCACTGTGCAGTGGTCCTTCACGTTTCATCTGCACCTCGTTATAGTGCAGTCCTACCGAGGCCTGTGTTTGCATGCAAATGCCCTCTGTTTGCTGCCACCCTGACGTGTGTGTGTGTGTGTGTGTGTGTGTGTGTGTGTGTGTGAGCACGCCGGCTGTTGTCTCTGTATCACAGCCCGGCTAAGGGGCCTGGCGTGAGGACAGACAACCCCTCCGCCTCTGGCTGCACAGCGAGCCTGTGCCAGCTCTGCTTTCCATCCCCCTGCCCTCCTCATTTTGTTGTCATTTGTCGTCTCCCCCCTCCCTGTCCAACACGCCGATGCACATTCAGAAGCCGAATCCGCACACGGCCGATCTAAACGGATGGCGTTTCCAAGGGGACACTTGCCCTCCACATACACAACTCTGCAACGTCGTCTTCCACACGTGGGACGAGACCCACGCGCAGACCAGCACCACACACGCGTGCTCACACACACACGGGCTCATTCCCACTCGCTCAGAAGCGCATGTTATTTGACCCGTTTCTGTCGCCTGCCTACCACTCGCTCACCACTCGCACGCTCATTGTTCAGACGTAAATCATGCATAGTCCCACAAACACCTGTAGTCCTCCTATCGACTAGACAACCCATAATCCCCTTGGATGGACAGGCTCATCAACACACAGACACTCTGAGCGCTCCCACCGCATAAATCTCCACTTGGGCTAAATCTCGCTTTTTATTCTGCCAGAGATGTGGGGGATTTTGTGCGCACACTGTATCAATAATCGTTACATGCTCTCTTTACACACATGGACGTGTCCCTCAGTCTCTCTCTCTCTCTCTCTCTCCGTGGCACTCTCCCTTTCTCCCTTTATAATGCACTCACACACGCAGGGGGGGGCGGTGGGAAGAGATTGGCGTCCTGAGGCGAGTGTTGCGGGTGACCTTTCCACAGTGCGGCGGCGGAGGGGTCCCCTGCAGCGCCTCTGGCCCGCCGGCCACACCGAGGGACGGTGGGGGGGGGGGGCGTTAGGTGGGCGGAGCCTGGAGTGAGCGAGTGGGAGAGACAGACGGGTGATGACTTGGGCTGTACGTGTAGTCAGAAACACCTTTTACCTTCAAAGCTCTGCCGCTATCATCTCATGGCGTGACAAGAGTGCTCCTGTTGTGACCACAACAACACACGGGACTTCTTTAAAATGACCTTGAAGCTGTCAGACTACTTCCTTCCAGAATAGTAGAGCAGCGCTGGCCAACGGTCACACAGGAATTGAGAGATGACAGCTTGAAAGACTCGCCGCTTTCGTGCCTCTCTCTTTGCGCGTTTTAATTTCCTGTGATGTCCCAACACCGCTGAGCAACAAAGAGGAGCGCTGGCCTTGTGAATAGAAGATCCAATCTTCTCCGAAGTGTCACCGCACGACAGAAAAATCCAACCAAACTCCCAGTGCCCAAATCTCTCGTGTGTTTCTCCCTGTGCCCCTCTCGCTGTTTGTGTCTGAATCCTAAATGACGTTGCCGATCTTATTAACACACCTGATAGACGGCTCAGGCTATATACTGGAACTGCTTACGCAGATTACACGTCAGCCTTGAAAATACAAGGCGGCCTTTGTGCTGTTTGCCGATCTCTTGAGTAAGATGCAGAGTTGGTTGAAATCTTTATTGTATCTTAGAGGGAAATGCTAATGCTAAAACAGCGCTGTACACGGTGGTTACACACCGAGGCGCCCTGAGGTTCCCACCGCAAAGGGCCAGCACAGAGCAGTGCTGAAAGTTCTTCTGCTGACGGTGGCAAAGTCTCCCTTAGTCTCCCTTTGAGGTTGCAGGTTTGGCTTGACTGACCAGCTCGGCCTGTCGCACTCCGCCGCGGTGGGTGTTGTTAGCTTGTCAAGACACCCGACGTGGATCTTCTGGATCAAGTAAATTGAGGCGTAAAAAAAAAAGGATTTCTTCCACAATGTTATTTTCACCATTTACGCAAAACGCACAAATAAACAGCAGCAGTGTCCCCGCTGCGTTTGTAAGTGGCATAAGTGCCCGAGTCCCCCCCCCCCACCTCCCACCCTCCCCCACTGTGTGCCTTTCTGCGCCGTTGCGTCAGCTCACCATCCAGAACAATGTAAATCTAGTGTTGAATTAGTTATTTTCCCTCCCTATCATCCATCACACAGGACGCACTGAGAGTCCGTGCGGCGCTGTGAACCATCGCAGTGTTTACACGGGATTGTGGAAACGGTAAATTTTGGGTTGGATACGAGTCTGCGTGTGCGTTGCCTGTGTGTATTATTTGCCACAATCGCGTGGATCTGAGGCTGCAAAGTATCATCCAGTCCGAGGGAAAGAGATGGACGGGTGGATCATCGCGACATACAGCAAGAACGGATCAATGGCTGGAGGGAACGACGGGGGGATTCAGGGACAGAAAGAGAGAAGAGGCGGGGGGTGGGAGACAGGACCGCCTGCTTGGAGGGAAGGTCATAGTCAGCGGGGAGGCTCCAAGCCCTGCTGGGCCAGGGACACGTAACATAAGCTCCCACAGGCCGCTTCTTTGCCCATTCGAAAGTAATCCCACATTTTGTGGCCGCCCAATGACGAGCATCAGCTACCTTTTCAAACATAAATGAGGCTAATGAGACACGAGAAGTCAGCTCGTTACGAAGGCGCGCGAGGGACACTTATGGCCTCCCCGATGAACTCGCCGGCTCACACCCCCCCGGGGGCCCCCACCGCTCCAATGCACCGCGCCCGCACGCAGGCTACCTCTCGGCGCCGTCTCATCCAGCCAGCATCATCTATTCCTCCACGTCGTTATTCCCGTTCGGCGAGAGGATAAATCTGGTCCCCGGCTCACGAGGAGACAACTGCAGACAGAGGTAGATGGAGCCGGGGGCCGAACAATTAGGCGCAGAGACAGATGGGCAGAGGAGCGACAGACGACTGCTCGCTGGGTGATGGAAGGAGAGCGGCTTTGTGTGACATGTTTGAGACGGGATGGAAGCGCGTGTGTGTGTGTGTGTGTGTGTGTGTGTGTGTGTGTGTGTGTGTGTGTGTGTGTGTGTGTGTGTGTGTGTGTGTGTGTGTGTGTGTGTGTGTGTGTGTGTGTGTGTGTGTGTGTGTGTGTGTGTGTGTGCTGATGATTTCCAGCTATCTTCAGAGTTGGAGCTGTTATGAAAAGGCGGCTCCCCTGTATGGGATCTGTAAGTGTGCAGAGGGTCGTGTCACAGCTGTAGGTGGAAATAAATGAACTGGAGGCTGCCTCTTCCTCCTTTCATATTCTCTTTATCCTCCAGGCGCCTGTGTCTCCTGATGCAACTGAGCCAGGAGTTGATATTCCAGTGAGAACGTCTAGTGCCATTGTCAGTTTTTACTCTTTAGTTTAAAATATACTACTTTCCTAAAGACAATATCTTTCGTTGTCGGGTTCTAACAATACGATTTCCTTTGTAGAGCTTGCTGAATGAATTTAATCTTTTAATGTTTAAACCTTTTCACTATTTTAAGTGATTATCCTGCATCCAGTATTTCTCTCACTGAAAGAAACGGGATGAATCCAGTGGAATAAATGCGGTACAGCCCTTAATGATGAACAGAATTCTTAGCATGCGCCGTATTAACTCAATATTCAATAGCGCCATTCAAGAGGAATTCTTTCTATCTCCTCACTTTGACTGGTTGATTGTAAATAATTTGTCGAGGGCTGCAGGAATCTGTCCTCACTGGTGCAGCAGATGCGTCTCCATGCCTGGCTGTCACGGAGGTGATGTCTTATATCAGGGTAGCACAAATTGACCTGGGCCCCCGGGGCAGCCTGAGGGGACACTGCTGACTCCTCCTGCACCGTCTTCAGTGGCTGTCAACTGCAGAGAGAAGCTCTGCCGGCACATCTCACTTAGCCCGCCGCGGAGGACCGACTCTAGGTTGGTTTACACTAAAACGTCTGGGAATGGACAAGGCGACAAAATAATAAAACCTTTTCTCTGGAAAGAACTCTGGTTTTCTTATAGAGACGCTACAGAAAGTGAAGCGTGTGTTGTTGATTATTTATTGTTTATGTATTGTTTGTGTTTCTTTGTTGCGTGTTCACTTGAATAATGGCCCCAAACAAACCATACAGTTTATTTGTAAGAATAGTGTTTTTACACTAAGTCATATTCTTTACAAGAAGCGCAGATGACTCTGCTTATATATTATTCTACATAATAATATAGAGCTTTGACCGGTGGCTCTATCGGATATGGCAGAAGGAGGACCACGCGTCTCTGAGCACGGGCGACTTTAGTGTCCTGCTCATAGTGCATCTGCGCGTGTGTCTGGAGGGAGGCGCGTTGGTAGCGTGTATGGTTCCCAAGAGGCCCATCAGAAGCCTCCACCTGTAAACACAAGCATCAATAACCTTTCTCCTCTCTCTCGCTCTCTCTCTCGCCCCGCTGACTGACTGTTGTTTATATGGTTGTAAAATTCAATTAGGCTGCAGGGGAGGGGGCCGGCCCGCATTACTGCCTGCTAGGGTGACGTTTCATTTGCAATGAATCATGGAAGGCAAGCAAAACAACACTTCTACTCCCATCCGTCCTCTTCTCTCCCCCCCTCCCCTCCCCGACCCCCTCTGCTTCCCTGTCCCTCTCCGCTTACTTCTCACCCTCGCGTCGTTCCTCCGCTGCACGAAGCCTTCTCCCCCTTGATTCCCCGTCCGGAGCCGTGATGCTCCAAAGCTCGCTCTCGTTCACCCCCTGAATATGTACGAGGGAGTCGTATTCAGCAGCGCTTCTCCTTTCTCACGCTTTGTCTACGTGCCCTTCAAGTCATGTTTTTTTTTGTTGTTTTTTTACCATCGCTACTCCACCATGTTCAAGATGAGGGTTTTAATTCCTCCGCTCTCCTCCTACCTGTCTCGTTTTGATCGAGGCCGCGACTTCAACATTTCAGGTCCGCTTCAGCTCCGACCCCCCCGCCCTAGAAGAAACTGTCTCATCCAATCATAACATACATCACTTTCCCCGGCAAATACAGCGGCAGGCCACTGCCACCGCTGAAAGGGTTGGGACAAAGCCGGCTCTGCCCTGGGACACGGAAAAAAGAATTAGAAGATTTCCCATCTGAGTGACGGATCGAGAGAGTTCCCTCGCTCGTAACGTGCGAGTGCTCAGCATTTTTTTATTTCCCACCGTGGATTAAAACAAGAGAAACCTCTGCTTGGGCCCACAGAGAAATCGCCTCCTGTGCTCATCAAGCTAATGTAAACGGAGAGGAATGAGTAGGGCGGCATTAAGAAAAGAATGCAATAAAGCTCTAAATGCAGAAACCGCCTCCCTCATTAAAGAAGGGATTCGGCGTAAATCTGGGATGAACTGAATCATCTTATGCAACGACATCCACGTTGAGGAGGGAGGGTGCACATGGACAACATGCCAGTAATCTACCCAGAAAGACTCATTTTTGGTTTTGGCCTGTAATTCAGAAAATACCAATGTACACCATTAATAATACACATCCAATGTGTCTTCATTGTTATTTTTATTTTGTTCAATTTCAATATTTGCATATTCATAGGTTCTGGATTTATTTTTTATGATGAATTGAATAAATGTCTCCTGAATCGACGCGCATGTGGGCATTCATGGGCCGTGAGCTCAGGCCGGTCGGCCGGCGCAGGCGCTTCATTTACGGCGACACCACATAGTAAATGATGCCTTTCGCACAACGCATCGCAGCTCGGCGGGACGGAGCCACGGCTGACCTTGGGGTGTCGGTATTTGCATTTGTCTGTCGGGCAGGTGTGCGTTGTGATTTGTTCTTTGAAAGGAAGAATTAATCTCGTTTTATATTCCGGTTGAGATGCTCTGTGCAGATTGCTTTTTATATCTCAGTTACCACCGTGGCGCGCGCACACACACACACACATTAACACACATTATCTCCACCTCTTCCTTGCTTCCACTATTATTCCCCCACACACACACAAATACACACACTTGCATACTGGATGTCCACAGTGGGTCCGTCCGTATTGGGACAAACCCCAAAGGGAAGGACATCTTTATTTAAATCCAGTTGTCTGTGCCCACTCCTAATCTCCACCCCTAGGAGGGGATTTCTTTGTGCCGCTCACTGATGTGATTTGCACCGGGAGAAGGGATGGAGGAGATGGAGGGGTTAGGGGGGTAAAAAGTGAGTGATGGAAGACGATAGGATGTGACAAAATGTTATCAGTCTTTGGAAAGGCCGTGGACGTAAAGGGAAAGGATCGTAAATATGAGATTGCGGGGTTGTGCGTTTGGTCATAGCTTCTAGGGTGACCAGTCGCTGTGCTGTGGGAGCAGCATTTCCATTAACCCTTAACACCCATTAAGTATCACCCACTTTCTATAAGGAATGCACAGATGTAGTTTACCCAGGACTCCACAACATACCAACGATATGCCAATATCCCCCCATCCCATAAATATCAATAGAACGGTTCTACACAGCTGTTCTTCTATAAAGACCTGTGACTGTTTCCTGCGGCGTCTAGTGAAAAGTTTTCTTACCCCCCACTTGAGCCTATTTTTCCTCTTCAGTTTGTTTCAGCTTCAAACATCACAACGTCAACACACATTAGCGCCACACGGTGACGTTGGCCGAGTTCTTGCTCGGCATGATTTTCTTCTGTAGCAAATGTTCTACAACGACATGTTTTTGCTGGTGCCGAAAAGATCCTCGACTGCCCTTAAATACCACATTGAAATAGGTGTTAACATTGCCAGCACGCTAATTAGAATTTGTACATGAATAGACAAGGAGAAATTGCATCGAACAAAGTAATTAACATGTCTTTTTTGATCACGGCATATTCTTAACACAAGGTTCTTCAAGGTGCTGGTTTTGATGTAATCTGCTCTGTCAGAATGCGTTGGTGAGTAAAAGGAGCCGTGGAGGTGTGCAGAAGCGAAGGGGGGAATGTTTCGCGTGTCTCTGCAGATTCCCGTGGCCTCTCCGCTCCATTGCCGAGCGCGAGGGGGGAGAAGCCCGTCGTGTGGACCCACTCAGCGTGCTCCCGGCTCTGCATGGCCCTGCCTTTCTGCATGGCCACACTGCGTTACACAGCTAATCCTTAGAACTCCAACCACACCTGACTCTTTACCTCCAGTCTCCTTTCAACTTTTTTCCTCCCTCCCTCCTCTCTCTCTTTCTCCCGTTTGCGATCTTGCTCGCTCACCCTCACACCAACTTTCACCACTCTCCTACTACACCCTTCAGCCGCTCTTTCTCAAAGGCAAAAAGTTTTTCCACCCCCCCGTCTGAGGGATTGGATCGATCCGTCTTCAGGTCTCCCGTCGGTGGCCTCGACCGATGGGGGTCGAACCATTTCACTCCGCATGGGGAGAGTACGCCTCGTTTCTCTGTGCATTCCCCTTGACTTGTCTTCCCCGTGCACCCCGCCGCTCCCCCGTCTCTCTAACTGACACTCCCACAGCGGCTGAATCGCTCTCGCTCTGATCGATACCTTCGCTTCCTCTTCGCCTTTCCTCCCGCCTGCCTGGGCCTTCCCACATGCGGCCGTGTCCTTCAGCTCTGTCCGAGGCCCTCCCTGCACCTCCGAGGAGGAAGACACCAATTACTAATACCGCGCTGCGTGCAGCCTCGCACTCCATTGGCTCCTCGGCGTAAACCGCGACAAACACGTGTTAGTGTGTGTGTGCACGTGGGGGTGTGTGCGTATTTCGTCACAGCGGCACAAAAAAGTCCACCCGCCCCCCCGATAAGGCGAGTCAATCCGCAGTGTGAGAAAGGCAATAACCCCTGGTGGCAAACCTCTTATCTCCCATCTCTTCCTCCCTTATTTATCTCTCTCTCTCTCTCCCTCTCTTCCACCCGTGTGTGATCCAGAGGACGCCATATAAACACTCCTGGTAAGAGGAACCAAAACACACAAAGCGAGAAAAAATAACAAATCAATAAAGGAGAGACCACATTTTGTTGACATGGTTGAGCTCTCGGGTGTGTGTTAGCGCAGCTTGTCAAATGCTGTTTGAGTCTGCAGTGATGCGTGCTGTCAACCCTCGATCACACACATCGACACGTCTGACTGATCATGCACACATGTACGCACACTGCACTTGGACACTCGCGCAGTGTGCGTGACCAGCCACTCATCCCCTCCATCACTCTCTCCGTGTCCTGACACACTCTGTCGACTCTTACTGGTCGGTCTGCGTTGGTGTTGTGCAGGGTTTGTTTTTTCCTCTTAACCCTGCACGGCTCTCACTTCCTGCTCCCTCAAGACACATTTGTCACTTTGTCATTTGTCATTCTGGAGTCCCCGCGGCTGGCTGGCTTCAGTTGCATGTGTGTTTCCCCCAGACACGCCGCAGCTGCAGCCTCATTCTGGACCCATTGCTTCACATCGTGCTAAACACTCTGTATTGCATCCAGCAAATGGAGTGCTAGCATTTGCTGAGGAGGTTTTAACAATGTGAGTAAATAGAACTAGCCGTGGAGTTGAAATGAAATATTTATAGAAATGTACCTCCATGTAACGATGTCCGTTAAGCCGCTATTACAACAGACTTTCCAACTAGGAAAAGAATGTTCACCATGGAGGTGGAGTAGCTGAATCCCCTCGAGGTGTGTGAGAGAACAAGTTTCGATCTTTTGGGCGAGCAAACCAGTTTAATTCCCTCATTCACTTCCTCTATATACTTTGTTTTTTGCTCTTTATCTCTCTCAGGACGATCGGCATCACTAATTCATTCCACCTCTTACCTCCCTTTACCCCTCCCAGAGTAGATGGCGTAATTAATTCATCAGCTTGTGCTTGTGTGTGTGTGTGTGTGTGTGTGTGAGCTTATGTAGCATTCAATGCAATAACATTGAGAAGAGATATATTTGTGTGTGCGTGTGCTGCTTCAGGCTACCTGCAGTGCAAGACGGAAAGTGGGAATTGTGAAAAAAGAGGAAAGGAAGAGGGCCTTGGCAAGCTTGAGTCCCCAGTGGACACAGTCAGAGACACATGCACATCCAACGTCCTCCTAGATCTCCTCCTATAGCATACAGCCACCCTGAGGCGCAGCGTTAAGGCAAAATTCAGCGCGCGCACACACACACACACACACACGCACACACACCATATCTAGCCACATAAAAAAGAAAAGCACAAAATGGCGTGTGGCATATACTCTCCACGCCCCCCTGATTAGCATACGAGCACGCACAGGGGATCGCCCCCCCCCGGCTCCACATCCAAGACTGAGTACAACAAAGAGACACGCAACCCAGTCCCACACCGGCCGCTCGGTGTTCACCAAAGGAATGGCGTCTTTCCCGTTATTAATGTCTCCGTGCCGTGACCGGCCGGCTCATCAGTGGGCGACGGGCGGCTCGGCGATCACTTCCAAGCGGCTCCGGTCACGAATAAGCTCTGAGGTTTATGTCCCTGGGACGAGAGCAGTGTCGTATGGCCGCCGTCCGCCCGTCTGTCCTCCGCAGCACAGGTCGGCGCGGCACTGATGAAGGGCGAAGATAACGGCGGCATCAAGTCAAGGACACGCGCGTCTCTCCGTTTCCTCGCTGCTGTATAGATTTCTGTGTCTGGCGCTCGCTTAGTCTCTCGTCTCCGTCTCAGTCTCTCAGCTCACATTGTCATCTTTTGGTCCCTCTCTCTCCCCCTCTGTTTTTATTGGCTCTTTCCTTCTCATCCTAATCTTTCCTCTGGTTTCATTTTTCACTTTTTAAATTTTTTTTAGGAAGCTTACTCATTCTCTTTGTTTTATCCGTACTCGTGGAAGCGCGCACATGTCAGGGCGGAACTGCCGTGAGCGGAACTTTTTATATATCAATATATACGTGTGTGTGTGTGTGTGTATATATATATATATACACAAGTCTAAGACTTGTTTCCCCTACCATTATGTCGGCGGGGCGCACGCTGATGCTGCTTTATTGATCCCATTACCGTATGCACCCAGGATTCCACGAGGAGGTCAAAGGTCAGGGTCGGCGACACACCAACAGAGGAGCGGTCCGCCTTCTTTTTTGGTTTTGTTTGTGTATTGACGGACTAATTGATTTTAACGTGTGTGTGTTTCCCTGTGAGTGCTGCTGGTTAGATGTTTCTCCCACTGAGCGAGACGCGCGCCCTGCGGCTCCTGACTGAAACCAGCCTCTTTAATTGTGTCTTTCTCCATGCAGTGCACAAACATCTGTTTGTGTTCTGTTGGTATCCGTTTGTTGGGGTAGACGGATAAATGAGAGAGCAACGCGAGTGGCCGTGTAACACCCTGAGATGAAGGGAGTGCGGAGCGAGAGCCGGGGGAGGCGGGATGCTTTGAAAATGTCATCTGACTTTCAAGTAGCTGTCGAACTATGAAATGCCGGCCGCGGCAGATCCGAGCGCCTCCGACCGAGCCGGGGTCGCCTGCCGCCACGTGGACCGGAAGGAGATGAAAGACCCTTCTTTTCAGCGCCTCCTATTACCATATTACCAGATTTGCTGGCGGCCCGCGACTGATGTTACAAGCCCTTCCCCTCAAGTTCAGGCAAATGTCTGCTGCATGACATCAAAACACTCTCTATCTCTCTTTTTAATGTATAAAAGAAACAAGCGATTTAGAGTGCAAGAATCAACAGTCCTCACGCTGAGAAAGGGGGGGGGGAGAATGGATGGAGATGATGATGATGATGACGATGATGATGATGAGGAGGATGATGTGCCCACAGCTGCAAAGCCCCTCGCCCTCCTAATGGGAGGGTTTCCTCCTTTCCTTCCCTCGCGTTCACATGCATTCCCATCCTTTGTTCTGCCCGAGGCGCCTCCTCAGGATCAGATCTGACTTGTCACGAGAGCGCAGTAATCCCTCCATTACAAGTGACCCGCTCTCTCTCTCTCTGTGTGTGTGTGTGTGTGTGTGTGTGTGTGTGTGTGTGTGTGTGTGTGTGTGTGTGTGTGTGTGTGTGTGTGTGTGTTTTAAACTCTTTAGTGTCTTTAGTGACACAGATGGAATTATTCATGAAGCATGTGTATTCCCTCTCTGGTCTCATGTCTTTCTCCTCGTCTACTCCTGCTGGCAGACGCTCGCTGACCATCAACCTCACGCCATCGCAGCATGTTTCACTTGGTGCTGCACAGAGCATCTATACGTAAGGGCATATGGGCTTGTACAGGATTGTGCATGCAGGGTGGGGGGGGGGGGGTTTGAGGATACTGCAGTGAGTTAGTCTCGGAGTTGGACAGCGGGGGGGGGCAAGTTACAGTTTCTTTCTCGATTGTGTTCACATTTTCTGTCTGTCAAGGCTGGTTGTATGTTATTTTGTTTATGCTTAATATTCATCTCACCGTGCGCTGAAATAATGGGATGTTTTTACATTTTTGTGTTTTTGTCTTCTCGTTCAAGCATTAATGCCAAACATCTGCTGTTTTATACCATTCTAATCTAATGTCTTTCATTTTTGGAAATCTCAAATCAATACAAAGAAGTCACCTCGGGCTCTGATAAATTGTGTTTAACCACTCGTTTGATAAATCAAAGAACCTCCTTCTGTGTGTGTGTGTGTGTGTGTGTGTGTGTGTGTGTGTGTGTCGTTTGCCTTTGATTGATCAGCCGTGGCCTGCGATCAAACACAATTAGGTGCGAATTCTCCAGAATGTATATCGACATGTCTCCTCCTGTCGCTGCGTGTTTGTGTGCGGGTTGCCGAATCGATGGGTACGCACACACTCTGGAGGCGTTATCACACTGAGCTGACGCTCTGTAGTTGTAGGAGCTGATAGATTACCTGCAGGCCCATCTGCAACACTAAAAACACAGACTTAAACACACTCGGCCTCCTCGCACCGCTTCACATCTACGGATCCCAGCGCTCCGCGTCCTGTACGTGAGCGTGCATCCGGGTTGCCCTCGTCTTCATCAATCGCAATGTTCCACATCTCAATCAGTTATTGATTACCAGTATGTGTGCGTGTGTGTGCGCAGTGTTTCCCTTTGTGCAAAAGCCAATGAAAGCCAATCACTAAATGAGAGGTATAAATAAAGGAAAGGATGGATGGAGGAACGAACGGCTTTAGTCGTTTATTGACCACTGTGTATCATAACTCAGCATGTTGTGGTCTTTGTCTTTTGTGGGGTTTTCTGCAGTTGTGTGGATGTGTGTTTCGCTGAGGGGGATGTTTGCAGCAAAGCAAAGGTCATGCATTATATTTCGTCCCGGTGAGCGAAAATATACAATGCAATTTTTCCTATTGTGGATTCTTTTCATTTTTGCTATGTGTGTGCCTGTCAGCCTGGCTCTGTGTCAGCTGCAGAAGAAGCACAAAAGCTGCTGCTCTTGTTGTGTCCAATCACCTTCGAGCGCCTTCTTTTTGTTTGAATACAACCCGGCGGGATTTGTGGCCATTTAGCTCCGTCACTACGGGTAACGGGGCCCAGTCATCACATTGCATTCTTGTCCGATTATGAAGGCTCTGTGGTAGATATCATAGTAGCACAATAAGTGTCTTACTTATACTAGCGAGACGCACACATGCTCCACTGCAAACCAACCAAGCCGAACAAAATATTTTGCTACGCGGAGCTGCGGAGCCGCGGCGAATTGAATTGGATTTGCCGACTGCAACTCATTACATAGTGACAGCAGTTCTGGAAAGCGTCTCATCTAACAAAAGAACAATGAGTTCTGAACAAACTATTAACTGTTAAAGAGGGTTTAATCATGTATAACTGATGACTATGAACTTCTTCATAGTTTTGTATTAGAAAAGAGATCAGTTTCTTTGTCTGAATTTAATTTGCCGCAACGTGTTGTGCTAGCAAATGCGCTCGTGTTAATTGTCCTGTGTTTGGTGCCGGTTCCACTTACGGCCGCAACTGGGATGTAATACGCCGAGTCGGAGGGAACGCGCCCCCCCCCCGTGCCGCTCGCCTACTCCAGCCTCACCGCCGGCTGCCCGAGGGAGTCACTTCCACTTCCCCTATTCTGGTGAACGAGGCAGACATGAGGCTGCGGCCTTTGATCTTTGCTCTGCGCCCACCTGGCCTCCCTCCTCCACGCTGGACGCTGACATGCAGCTCTGATCCTTGCGCCTCTCCGATAATAGAATGGCCCTCGCTCTGCCCTCGGAGTTGCCCTCCCAACTCATCTTTTCAGGAGCAAACGTCTCGGCCGTGAGGTTTCTGTTTTCCTGTTACTGCAGTCTGCACCTGGTTGTCCCTTTCCACCACTTCAGCTTTGGCCTATCTGATTCAGAAATGAGATGCGGTGGGAGTTGAGTTGGAACGACTCGATGCTGCCGAGACAGGTTTCTAATGCATAACAAGTATAAATGTTTCATAAACTGGAAAATTGTCATATGGACACTTTATGGGGACACACACACACACACACTGCAGCACCCTGTGAAGTCCATCTTGTGTTAACGGTGTAACAGAGCTGTGTGTGTGTGTTCTGTGTTGAGCAGAAGTGGACCTGGCTGTATGCGATGTCTTCGCCGTTTCCTGTCTTGCGCATGTCACTTCCTCTCTAATAAACTGTCATGCCGGCTAATCTGCCCAGCTGGCACAGTCCGCTCACGTGTTTGGAAGAGAAGGCGTGCGTGCGAGTGTGTGTGTGTGGATATGTCTATATATATCGATATATATCTCATACATAATATCAAAGCACACCAGAAGTAAACAAAGTTGCATTAACTGCGTTAAAATATTTTATCTCATTAATCTCTGCCACAATAGTCTCATAGCTTAACAAATTAACTTTGACAGCAGTTACATAATATAAATTCATATTACATTGAATTCTTTTTTTCTGTTCTTTTGAGGACAGTGATTACGAGTGATGCTCTAAACCATTTACAAAAATAATTTAGTGTCCCATTAATTAAATCAGATGTTGCGTATTAGGTTGTTATAATTCTAGCTGTTCCTGTGAAGTCTTGGCAGTAATTTACAACATGTATGTAGGTGAAATAGGAAGCTGAATGCGCCGCCTCTGTCTTGCATGTAGCACCACCTATTGATTTCTTTAAGGGCCATGCTAACGGACCTACTGAATGCCAAAAAGGTTTGGCTTCATTACCACTTGATGCAGAAACAACCATGTGACGGCCCTTTATTAAATGCTTGATTCCGAATCCCATCTTTGCTGGCAGCTGTTTGAGCTTTATTACAGTCTGTCCTCGTAAGTGCTTTGTCATTCCTCACCATCATCTCCATCCAAGGTTTATTAAATGTCCCGGGAAAGCAACCAACTCTTCACTTCATCGCGACACACAGACTGCAAACTGGTCTAAAAAATTGCAATGTAGAGTCATGACTTTTTTTTTTTTTATAGCTTAATTATAAATACAGGTTCAGTCCCACTTGTTTAACAGATTGTTGTGTGACAGATTATAGTCCACTGACTCCATTGGCCTTTTTAACTGCCGTTTATCAGCAAGTGCCGGGACATTTGGTAAACATGCCAGACAGCCACATTAACAGGGAGCACCATCAAAGTGGAATTTTCATATGTCCTCTTTGACAAAATTGTATGGACATTTTCCAGAAATTTGAAAAAACTATTTTGGTAAGGCCTCAGTTTACTCCCTTTCCATCAGCATACAGTTAGTTTGTTTTTTTCATTACATCTGTAATAATGATAGCTAACGAGTCCATGTGAACAGCAGAATGTCTTGAACCTGCAAGTTTGGGTGCGAACATCTTACGCTACTGAGGCGCAGCCGAGGTCTGAAAGGTCCAGATTTCTTCAACCATACCATTTTTGATTCACTCTTCCAGTTTCCAGAGTTTTTAAAGTTGTCACCTGAAGGGAGAACACCGGTATTACGCCATCATTCACAATCTTTTCTCTTTCAGTTGGACAGGGAGACGTGGAGAGAGCATGCTGGGAGACATTCAGTTTAAAAAGTCTCCTCCACTCTCCTGTTGTTGGTTTCAGTTTGTCCTCTAACACACAGCAGGATGTCTGAATACTGCATGAAGTACTGTGCGTTGTTCTGTCTCTGTGTGTGTGTGTGTGTGTGTGTGTGTGTGTGTGTGTGTGTGTAAGCCTGCCATGTCCCCTCAAGTCAACACGACAACACTTTGTGACAAAACTGCTGTCTCGCGCTTGGCAGGGAAGAAAATAGTCCTTCATATAAAGGTTGGCATTGTCCTTGCAGGCGGTGTACTTGTCTCTGCTCTGTGACTCAGAACAAAAATCCAAAGCGGCAAGCGGGAGAAAGAGGGAAAATAAAACATTAAATCACATGAAACCCTGACTGCTAAGCAAGAAGACTGTCCAGACGGACCCGTCTTATGTATCCCGACACTTCCTCCTTCAGCCAACCGCTTATTCCTGTTCCAATGCGCCCGACCCCCCCCCCCCACCATCCCCATCCAGCCCACAGCCTCCTCCCCCACTCTGCAGGGGATTTGTCGCAATTCCTTGTACCATCTTTGCTTGCCGTAGACATCCGGGCGGGCCGGTGCTATGCCTCGAGGCCTCAGGCCAGGTGAAGCTGCTCGCTTTGTGTTGAATTAAATGATAATTAACTGTCCTTGAAATGCAACATTTATACTCTGCATTAACTACCCAGCAGGATCTCCTTCAGTATTTCAACATTTTAAGGTAGACCGCTCTGATCCAGAGTAAAAAAATGAAAAAAACACCTTTTACAGCTTCCACTGATCCGTTTCAAGACTTTATAACAGACGATAAAGGGTATCAGAATAAAGGCCAACCCATAAAACGAGGGCTCTCCGAGATGAGGTGTCGCGGTGACTCCGAGCAACTCGTCAGTGTCTGACGCCTCTCCCATCTCCTTTATCGTCTTCCTCTTTTGGCCTCGTCTCGGATCTTTCAGTCACCGCCACTGGCGTTGGGACTTCTTCCTCACTGTCAGAGGCGAGCGCTTCACCCGCTTGCTGCTCGTTTCGTAGTATTCCCCCCTCGCCCTCCTCCTGGAGCCCCCAGGCAGGGCGTCTGCTGCTCTGACTGGACACTCGGCAGCTGGTTGAGCTTCATCACCATTGTCAAGGTTGTCTGCAACGGCGACGTCGTTACGATCCTCCTCATCATCATCGCTGACCTCCAGTTCATCTAAAATGACTCTGAACACAGACGACGAATCGCAGCCAGGGGAGAATTCCCCCCTCCCGCTTCTAATAATTCTTATATTGGCCAACAGCTATGTTACCATAACCACCCATGTGATATGTTATTAGGAATATTAAGGAGATTCTACAAAAACACAGTATTTCATCATATTCTTCAGTTTGCGGTTGATTATGACCAACGTGGTCTGCGTCTCCTTTCTCCGTGTTAACAGAAAATATAAACTCTTAAATCCCCTTTAAATGATCAATCTTTGTTATTGAAGCAATATACCGTAAATTCCGGACTACAGAGCTCACCTGAATATACGAATGTACGTTAAAGGCTTAATGGTACGTTTACGCCCAACCGCTCCGTTTCCTTCTCCGACAGACAGATTGGTTGCCGGTAACTTAAATGTTGCTTCATACGCATTCCTACGTGTTTGAATACGATGCGCAAAATGGTTCTTAACACAATCAAACGTCTTCCTCGGCGCGTTAGCCCATAAAAAATGATACATTAGCCACACTGTTGTATAAGCCGAAGGGTTCAGAGCGTGGGAGAAAAGTAGCGGCTGATAGTCTGGAATTTACGCTACAATCCCCAGGGGCGCCACAGGGATCCGTACTTTTTTGGAACATGGGTAACTGACAACTTCCCTTTCAATTCCATCAAAGTGTGTAACAAACTTATTTCATCCAATTTATAGAAGCTGCTGCACTGCAAGCTCGTGGAAGGGAAATCACATTAAACTGTCGGCTCTGGGATTCTTCTAAGGTGCCAACAAGAACGCTAGGAGCAGACTTGGAGAAGGCCTGCAGATTATTAAGCGTGTGTGTGTGTGTGTGTGTGTGCGTGTGTGTGTGTGTGTGTGCGCGCGCGCACTGTGTTGTTGTTTTTTTGACTTGGGCTCCTCACAGGCGGAGTGATCCCACTCGCTGCTCTCTCCTCGGAGCCGGGAGACAGCGAGAGGTATTAATGGAGAGAGTGGTGGGAGGAAAGACGGGGATGAGCGGGCGGAAGAGAACATGCTGGATTGATAGAGGAGACGGATGGAGCCGAGGTGACGGGGGCAGGGGGGGGGGGGGGGGGGGCGAGGGGGGCAATGCAGATCAACAGCGGGCAAGAGGCGAGGAAGAGGAGGCGCAGGCTTGGTTCCAGATGGGAAGATATTTTGGCAAGTATGGCTCCTCACCCGCCGCAGAAACTGCCAGTAATGACCTATCCTGGCCCGCCAGGAAGCAATCACGCGGTAGTTTCATCTCTGTAATCAAATCGCTCTCGCTCATCGTCTCTCCAGCAACTTCATTCGCTTCTTCTTTCCAGACCGCTTTCAATCACTTTCTCCTGCTCTTCCATGTGCTCATCTTTCACTCTTTTGCCACTTTTTTTTATCAATTCGTTTAGGCCACACGTGACCCCATCAGTAAAAGTAAAGAAATAAAACTTGGAGGTGGTGACATGTAAGCTGGGTGGGCTGAGTCTGAGGGATCCTTGGAACAAGAAAGAAAGGGAAAGCAGAGGGTGTGATTCTGAGTATTTGTTGCCTCTGCATAAGCGAGTCGTCGTGTACCCCGGTCGACCCTGCGTGCGAGGACAACTGGCTGATGTGCCAAAGGCGTGATTATAACAAGGACACGGCCCAGCAGGAGGAGAAGCGCCAGAGCCGGAATAAGTTAGTGGCGTGTGTGTGTGTGTGCGCGTGCGTGTGTGTGTGTGTGTGTGCATGTGTGTGCGCGTGCGTGTGTGTAGACAGTGAAGTTAAGGAGTTTCTAAATGGGCTCAGCCAACCGGAGAGACTTTTACGATACAAAACCTGCACTGCAGGACCTTTTTTCAACCACAATTTCAAGGAAATGGCTTGAAAAACAGAAGTACAGCTTATGGATCACTTGAGTCTGCAAATGTTTGTACAAGAAGTGCGTTGAGAGACCTTGAGATCACTGAATCCCACAAAGATCAATTACCCCACACGCTGGCCTTGTCTGCCAACAACATAACTTATGTTTCAGTCTTGATCGGTAAAAGTGGGCTGACAGTGAAGCACTGAGACAACACGTGGGTTAACATAACGTTCAAGGATAATTGTTGTGACATTCTCTATTTCTTTCTCACCGGTACAAATTTCATGGACGACCAAAACCAACAAAGAATTCCTTTTTGCTTTCTATCCAAATCCCGATGCATCGTTTACCTCTGTGACACAGAGCTCTACTGATTACCTAAAACTAAATCACGCCCACATCATAACTAATTTTCTCAAAATATCAACATGTGTCTCGTGTCCTGTAAACAATTCCTAAAGTGACAAAATACCAAGTGACACATGACCATTGAGGATGTAGCTAAAGGTTTTTTCCTCGCAGCATTCCTGAGCCTTAACATTGACTTTGTGTATTGCATTAATGATCAAGAGGTTCTGCAGCACATAAATATCCCCGAGTAGATCCCTGGGAAGCGTAGTGTTGGATCGATTCTGCATACCGTTTTGGTTGCATGGAGAACAAGGGTTTGAACTGTGTAGTAATCACTGTAGGCTTTTCTTTAGGCGGTGCCCCCGCAGTGAGGCTCCGTTAGAGATACATAGAAAGAGGGAGGGAGTATTGAACCACTCCGCTCACACACACCCACACTCAGTCCACTCGAGCGCGCCTCCCAGCAATAGAGAGCTCCAAGTGTGGACGGTGCAAGGCAACAGGAAAGCAGGGATCGGGAGAGTGAGGAGAAAGCCCAACTGATGCAAAGGGGGGGGGGGGCTGTAGCTTCAGCGCTTCAGGGGAAGGACCAATCGATACGCTCGCACACACTCACTCCCACACAGCCGCGGAATAATGCTGCTAGTTTGTCCTGCCTTCTCCACCCCCAGTGAACTCTGTCATGCGCTCTCGCGCAACTTATTCTTGCAAATATCTTGCAAAAATGATTTATTTTTCCAAACCCTTTCATATTAGCTTGCGAGTCTCCTGAAGGACTTGTTTTTGTTTTGCTCAAAATTGACCCTTGAAAATGTGCTCTGGGAAAAACTCTGTCAAAGTTCACCTGGGCAGACTTTTGCTCTGACTTCCTACTTCAATAACTGTTTAGGTCAAAGGTGCAGCATCAATTAGTCTGGTTCCCCGGCACACGTTGGTAAGATAAAGCTACACTTCCACAAAGTGTTGTACAGTCTGCGCTCCAGTCGTGGCCAATGGCTGTTGTAACTTGACTGTTGGCCAGACTTTATTTTGGCTCCTTTCCCTCCCTCTGCCAGCAACGATGCTGCCAGAGAAGAGCATGGAGTCTCTTGGCTGCTGCATCTGAACCTTTCGAAGTCTGCGGTTTCAGACTGCAAGCTCAGAATCCTTCCAGGCATTGCGTGTTTCTGAGCATTTGTAGACCAGGAGAAACAGATTTGAAAAGCGAAAAACATTCACCTGGTAGCCATCAGGGGTGTTTCCTGTTAGTATTCACATAGTCAAATCTGATCAGTCTCGCCTTCTGTCGACTGACTGTCGAATCACCTTTTTTAGAAAAGTAGCAGAAACCATCAGAAATTGGTTGCGATGCACGGAACTATCGCCGGCTGTTGTTCCAGAATAACAAACACGGTTTGCACAGCGCACACTCACGCACAGACACTTGCCTTCTTGCTTCTCTTGGTTGTACACAGAACTTTTGGCCCCAATTACATTTTATACCCAGTGCAACAATCCACACACAGAAGGTAAATGGAGGGAGGGGGGAGACGAACCCCAGGGCAAGATGCTGCTCCCACAGATCCAGGTTCTGCCACTTCGTCTATTTTCACATGTTTGTGATTGGTATTATTAAGAGGCTGCTATTTAACAGCCCATTTCAACATTTTTAGATGCAGTCCAACCTGCGTCTGTACATCCCGATATTTTTGAAGAAAGTCAGCAGCCTGAAGAAAAGGCCCGGCGGAAAACTCCTTTCTTTCATAACCGTAGTTCTTCTGCCACCGCTGCGATCCGACTGTGAGATTGGAAAATCAAATCAGGCTCATTAGATTAAATCCTTGAATAGTTGACTATTTGCAGTCGCCGCGAGCAGCCATGATACAGAAACTCTCTTTATAATGAAGTGAAACTGAAGCAGCCAGGATCACTTTACCAGCTTAGCGATGTGGCTGCGCAGCAGGAGCGTGAAGCAGGCCGGTTAGACCAGAGTTCATGTTTGATTGTAAGCGGTGGCGACGTGGCTGTTTGGTCAGTGGATGTTATCATGTGACATTAATGCCTCGGAGTGACTGCCTTGTCAGAGGTCCGTCTGACAAGCCTTATGCTTGAAACTGAAGCCTGTGAAATGTAACCACCGGGGTATTGAGGATTTGTTGAACTTGATTAGAAGAAGCTAATGAGTCGGATCGTGTTTATCAGGGATCGCCCCTGAGGTTTCTGCACTGGCACAATGATACCACGAACCAAAACGTTACGTTTCAATTTGTGGACCAAAAAGGGAGCGATGCTTGAGGCTTTCTGATCGCACTCACGGCTGCACTGGTCAAACGTTAAGCCGCCCGTTTCTAAGTAAAAGCCGTCTCCGGCCACATGTTTGCCTGCTTTGCCAAACCGCTCCAAGCTGAGACTCATGGGACGCAGCGAGGCAGAACATCATGCGCTCCTCTACAGCTCACTATGTCCGATGCTCTCTACCAATAGCTCGCTGCGTCCGATGCTCTCTACCAATAGCTCGCTACGTCTGATGCTCTCTACCAATAGCTCGCTGCGTCCGATGCTCTCTACCAATAGCTCGCTGCGTCCGATGCTCTCTACCAATAGCTCGCTGCGTCCGATGCTCTCTACCAATAGCTCGCTGCGTCCGATGCTCTCTACCAATAGCTCGCTGCGTCCGATGCTCTCTACCAATAGCTCGCTGCGTCCGATGCTCTCTACCAATAGCTCGCTGCGTCCGATGCTCTCTACCAATAGCTCGCTGCGTCCGATGCTCTCTACCAATAGCTCGCTGCGTCCGATGCTCTCTACCAATAGCTCGCTGCGTCCGATGCTCTCTACCAATAGCTCGCTGCGTCCGATGCTCTCTACCAATAGCTCGCTGTGTCTGATGCTCTCTGCCAATAGCTCGCTGCGTCTGATGCTCTCTGCCCACTCCAGAAACCCCTGTGGTCTGGGATCTGCAGACGTGCGACCACACACAAAAGAATGTACACACACGGGAAACCCACACGCTCAATCTAATGCTTCTCGAGTGCCTTTACTGGATGACTCACTGTCTGGTTGGCTCTGTCTCCACATGCTGCAGCGTCTGGACCACAAATCCCGGCTAAGACCTCGGCGGAGTATTCCGAGAGTCGTGCGAGTATGAGCATGTACGCGTTCACACGCACCCCAGAAGAGAGATTTCACTCTTAGAACGAACCAACACAGTCATTCATAGATTCATATTGGAAATATAATCACTTATTTTTTGTGGATTTGGGCAGCAGTGTGGTGTGGAAAAGAGTGTGTTGTGACAGAAAAAATGCAGAGCGTTCTTAAAGTGTAAAAATTCCTAATGAAAACAAAGGTGTTGGACGGAGGCTGACGGATCTATTATTTTTTCACTTTGTGTTCATCTCGTCTTCTTACCCGCCCCCATCATTCTTCCCCCCTTCTTTATCCCTGCTTCCCTCCTTCCCTTAATTTCGTGACTTCTGTCCCCGACTCGACGTGAAGCCATCTTGCATGTCTTAATTAAACGGCTGCTTAGAAGGCGGGAGATATTGAGTGAACGAAGGGGGGCGGGATTGGTGGCGGCGATTAATGAAAGAAGAGTCCGTTAATTATACAACAAGGTCAGGGCCGCTTTACCTTCACAGCTTAATTGCGGCCCCTGATTGTGTTGCAGGGCTTCAATTTTAACAGCAGGCAGACCAAACTACAACTACATTGATTGTTGCTGTTTGTGTGTATTTAATTATCCAATTCAATACATTTAACATACAGAAATCATGTTATAGGAAAACAAAGGTCAATCTAAAAATTCTGTCCATTTTTGGCATTTCAGTGCGTTACAATCTAGCAGTTTGTTTTAATTATATTTGACGAAAGACATTTTGTTAAGTCTTTTTGGAAATAGAATCGGCAGTGCAAACATCTAGACAGATTTTCTTCTGTTCATTACTTTCTCAGAGAGACTCTGCTGCACAGCGGCTGATTTGCATTTCTTCGAGCCCTTTATTAGGCGAAGCATTTTCTCATTCTTGATTGCCGCCAAAAGCCCATGTACAGTCAACTGCGGTGATCATTTTCCTTTTGGATGCTGGGAGATCAAAAGCCTTTTTTAGTTCGCAGTCGGTCCGAGCCGAAAACAAAAAGCTGTGTGTTATCCATGTTTGTGTGGGCCTGTTTTGATTGTGGTCCTATAGCTTGGCCATTGAAACCCGAGGGAGGGGGTGGAGAATCGGCCCACCTCATCCGTCTTCTTGATGGACCAACTGTTCCTCATCACGCACACACACACACACACTCACGTGTCCACACACCGTCCAAACACATTTTAACTGTCGTATGCTCTGACCGTGACTCTCTCCCCCCCCCCACCCTACTCCAGTGAAGACACTTAATCAGCCTTATGGTCCAAGTGACCCCCCTACTGCTATGTCCATCCATCTCTGCAGCCGCTCGGCGTTTTAATAACTTTGGATCAGGACGCTGGATCTCAAATGTCGCGTGGAATGAGCGATGAGCAGGGATTAGGGCTTCCTTAGACGGTCTACTGGACACAGGACTTTACGGTGCAGAAACCATGCAAACCTGAACAGACATTAAGTTTTACAACCTGCAAAAGTGTGTGCCTGTAACATCTAAAATGAATAGTTACTGTGATGCTGATCAGTTGTTCAGAGGTTTAGCCAGATTAGGCGAAAAGAAAGACCCCTATTGCTATTTGGAACAAGCCTCCACAAACACCAGCACAAAATAAAAGTATCTTTAAATCCTCTGACATTCTCTTTAATATCTATATTAAACAAAATGCCTCCGGAAAGCAGAACCTACGTTGTTGTAGAATGCGACGTGTGAGACCTTGTGGCTTTGGTAACGCATACAGGTCAGGGGTCATGTGAGGGTCAGGCAGGTGAATCCAGTGAGTCATCCATTAATCGCCTCATTGTTTACCAGTGTGCTCATGACCGAGCAAAAAGAATTGTGTTAAATGCTCGCGGGGAGAAGAATTGACACCTATGATTTAACACAATGAATGGAGTCTGCATTAAATACTGTCGCGTTAGAGCGAGGTCATCGGTCACACTTTGCCGTACTTTGAAGGCCGATGGCAGTAATCACCACCATTCGGATGCTTTGAATACTCTCCACATTGTGAAAGTGGAACTAAATTATTTCCAGTCAAGACAACAAAACTACTTGATTATGAAAAAATTGTGGTTTGGGCTCAAATGATTTGACCCGACCTATGCAACCTGTTGTTAGGGAATTATGTAAGTAATGTAACAAAGTACGGTAATAAAGGTCTACGCCTACTTTTGGGTTAGGGTTATCAATGTTGGTGACGACGGCCACTTTGAACACATTCCAGCACGCATCCTATTCTTCAAACGTTCAAAATGTACCCCCCAAATATGAATTTGAGGCTAGTAGAACATGAGAAGCAACAGAATGGTACCTCCCATGGACAGCGTCCAGAAACACTTAGTAAGTTTCACACGGTATTGTTTATTATAAGGCCGCTGTATCGGAACGCATTACAATGTACAATTATAGCCGGATGGTTGTTTGCTCTCCATCGGCTGTCAGGAGACTAATGTTTACTACTAGAATTTGCACCTCTAATCCCTTCACTGTGCAGGCGCTTCTTCCATTCACACCATCGGCTCTGATAAGCTGAAAAGATGCACAGCGCCCTCGTATAGGCCGGGATGTACATAATTACTCAGCATAAGCACACAAAGATAAACACCTTCCGTCCCTCTAATAGGTGTGTCCTGCAGAGTTGAAGGCCTATCCGATTACCCTTGACCTCCTCTTGATGAGCATCTGGACAAGACACTAGATCCAACTGCTCGACAGTTCTCCATCACTCTACCACACACTCTCTCTCTCTCTCTCTCTCCCCGTCTCCCTCTGTCCTCCTCCTCCTCCTCCTCCTCGGCGCTGTACTTAAGGATACGCAGCGGCGCTCATCCATTTGTTCTCTTGGGAATGAAATTTATCAGGCCATTTTGTCTACATCTGGGTCACGGTCTTCATGAGTGGCTGATTCAGATGAGGCAAATGAGAATGGAACGTCGTTAGCGGTCGAGAAACATTCAAGTTCACATCGCCGATTTGAATAGCAGATTTTTAGTTTTTTTGTTGAATCAAAGGAAATCGGCTTGTCACGGCAGACTGCGGGCTGGAGATTATGCTGGAAAATTTCCATAACCAGATTAAATCTAGGCAGCACACACAAATAGGGGGTCTGTCTCCTTTTCTGTTTCCCCCTTAATGCGTCCACCAGTGAATGTGATGAGCTTCCAGTCGCATATATTATTAGCTGTTTAGGCAATGTAAGATCCAGGCGTACGTGTCACAGGGAATTATCATCTGACTCCAACAGAACCTTTTTTATTTTTATTCTCTGCCTCCGGGTTCTAGTTTTTATTTCGTACTCACACATACACACAAATTGACAACGCTTTTCCCAACTTGCAGTACAGACGTGCTGTCGACATTTTGTAGCATGAACATATTTCACCTAGTGAAGAATGACATTACAGATGGCAACTGCAAATGGGGCGAGATGTAAGTGTCTAACAGGCCGCTGTGTGTACAGTGTAACCTTCTGCAGCACTACAAATCAATGCTACCTCTTTTAATTCGCTCGGTTTGATGGAGGAATCGTGTTTTTTGGGAAAGTATGACAGGTGAGAAAGACCGTGTGTATAAACACATGCAAGTGCGCGCGTGCGTGCGCACACACACCCGCGCGCAGCATGTCAGTTCAAAAAGAGCAGAACATTGAATCTCGTTTCGTGAGCGCTCGACCTGAAATTGCCTGAAATTCACATGCAAACATGACTTTTGGCTGATGTGGTAATAATGGAGCGCTCCCTGCTTTCGCTCAAATGCATGCACACACACACACACACACACACACTATGTTACCCTCATAGAATCATGTGAATTGGTCTTCTGTTGCGAGCTGCTATCCATGCAGGGCAGGCTGGGCTGGTATAATAAGGGTTGACTGTGGCACTGTCCATCTGGGTGTGATGATGATGATGATGATGATGATGATGATGGGTATCAGTGGGACGTGAGGCCACCTTGCAAGGCTTGACAGATCCGCGCTTGATTTGTCTTTTAGGGCGTTTCACCATCTTCCTCCTAGAACTCTTCTCACTTGTTCCTCGCCTGTGGCCTTCCGCCAGAGAGCCGTGTCTTGTCGGTCCACTTTGGATTTTTGCAGGGTGTCTGTTTCCGCGAATACACAAGCACGATGTCTCGAGTGCGCAACCCAAATGCGTCCTGTGCCATGTCAGTAGGACGGGTATGCGTCGTCTGTGTGGTTAAGCTAAATGGAAGCCATCAGTCACCCACAGGAGGAAACAACGTGGCGCAGCAGCCAGGATGACTACAATCAACACTTTTGTTTCTATGAAGATGTTTGTTGCTGAGATTTTGGCCTCCTTTTGTGATACAACGGCAAACGTCTTTTTTTGTGTGAAGGATGTTATGAGTCAATAAAGAACGTGGCTTAGCGTAGTCTAGTCACTCCTAGTCAGCTGATGACATAAGTACACAAATATTCCTAAACGAATAAAATATATATATATAAATAAAATATAATAAAACATGTTTTACTCAGAGATAAGTTATTGGATGGACGGCCTCAGGCAATCATGGTGCCCAGAGAATGAACCAATAATTGGTTAATGACTAAATAAACCTAAGAGCCAATGATGTGTGCTGTATTTTAGTAGCTTTTAGTGGCTTGTCTGTCTGATGGCTGGTTCGTGTGCATGTGTTTGTCCTTCGGGCCCGTCTGCCCTTCTATATCTGATTTATAAAAAAAAACAGCCCAGACCTTGCACTTTGGTGCTGTGACGTAACTCAGCGCCTCTTTCTGTTCGTTCTGTGATGTAAGCCCTCCGTTGTCTGTGCTGTCTGAGTGTGCGATTGGGTGAGAAAGCCAAAAACTCAATCCGTGGGTACAACGATACCCTTAAACGATAAAGCGGAGCGTTGACCTGGATGCCGTGGATCAGAGCTTTCTCCCCAATTGCACTGTGAGGCAGCAGCCAGTCACCGGGTAGACTTGAAGGAGATCTTTTACCTTGAGCTGATAACAGGGATTTATGCTGTAATTCAAGGCCCGGCCGTATCTTCAAAGCAGCGAGATGAGCCGACAGGTTATGGCACCGCATGCGGCGCAGAAGGAAATTGTTGTCTTCAAAAGGCAGTTTCTTTTTCCCCATCAGTCACTCCGCCTTTAGCACTAGATAACCTAAGACTGATGTGATGAGGAGCTTAGACACATTTTTGTTGTGGTTGAATTACGTTGTTTTGAATGAAGCCCAGGAGGCGTCAATGAGAAACGATTTAACGGTTCAATATCTAACAAACAAACGGAATCAGAAAGTTTCTGATGTTGCAGATGCGCAGCACCAACCCTGCGGTTCCCCCTCAGGTAACCACGGTTACCTCTGTCAGCCCTGTCGTTCACACTGTCAGCAACATTAGCCTCAAATTGCTGGATTCTATGGAGACACAATAGTTATGCTTCTGATCTCGTATCTAGCACCTATGATGTCATACTATGTGTTTTTTGTCGATTGTGGTCCGAATCCGATCGTCTTGAAGCAAAAGCCCATTTTCTAGAACTGGGATTAAGCCGCGTCTGGATCCATTCGGTTCAATCCAATTTCAACTGGTCCAGTCAGACTCATCTCAGCCCCAAAATCTCATTTCACTCTCGTTTCAGTGTTTTATAACTTGACTCAACATGAAGCACTTCAACATACCAATCAAGCATTTTTCTCCAAACCGCCTACTCGTGTGTGTGTGTGGGGGGGGTGTATATAAGAGACCTTTAAACAGTTGGATGGTAATGAGAATTCATCTTGCGGATGTTAAAGCTGCCTACCAGCTGAAAGAATTAGCATCAGAATCAGCCACACAGAGGGCACTGATCTGAATTAAAGCTCTCTGAATTATTGATTTCCACCCACTGGGTTCACATCCCGTCTCCATTGCATCGCTTCATGCTGTCAACTCTTTTTCCAGCCTCTGCTCTTTCTCTGCTTTCTCTGCTACGGAACAAAACATGCAGAGTAAAACTGTACCCAGAAACCAATAGAGGTCTAAAGGTCATGTGTGTTTTTCTAAATGCAAAGGTTTTGCAAGCATATTTGTGTTTACTCTTTGAGTGTGTGTGTATGACGGAGCGGGTTAGGCGGCATGTGTAAATCTCCAAATCGAACCTCTTTTAGTGTTATTAATATTAATTAACGAGTGCTGTCAGGGAGGCGAAGAAACAATTCATTGCTCACATTTATTGTTTTAAGTGCTTTGTGATTTATTAATGGCCATGTTTAAGGTTAGGGCAAAGAAAAGGAAGGAAAAGTGAGGGAAGGGCAAACCATAAATGGATTCCTCTGCAAAGACAGAAGTCTATTAAAGTAATTTGTGAGCTCATTGAAATGCGGATTCCCTGGCCTTTTTTTGTCATTTTTATTCATTAGCTGGTAAAACTGTTGGCATATCTCATATAGTGTAATTTTGATCAGGAGCATTTTACATTTATTACTCTGATTAGATTCCATAGCAAGTCTCGTATTCCTCATTTCATCCTGCCACCACGTTGGATGACCTTAGTCTCGCTCGCCGTCGCTGCTTCCCACCGCGTTCCTCATCTGTATGCGCTGCAGGTCTCGACTGCTTATCTGTTTGCTGCCGGTGTCTGTCGAGCCAAAGGAGTCCTGCCCCCCCAGTTTGATGTCCACTCCTCGTACATTAAGTAGCCTTCTGTCTCTCACACACCACCCGTCTGTCTGTCTGTCGGTGTGTCTCTGCCTCTCTTAACTATCTCTCTCAGCAGCAGTCTCTCCCCCGCCTCCCCCCCCCCGTCCGTACCCTCCATAGCACTTGGCATGTTGCTGCATATCTACATTATTACACCTTGAAGAAATGTCTGTGTGTGTGCGCTGCCATGTTTCATTTAATCAAGGCTCCCTGTTGGCACATAGGACAAATTGATCAGTTGGTTTGCCAGCTGTCCTGGCAGATCTCTCCTTCTGTCTCTATTTCTCCAACCCCCCCCCCCCCCCTCCCCCCTCGTCCCCTCCCCTCTCACCTTCTCTCCCTTTCTCTCTGTGATGCTCACTCCTCCAAACGTACCTTGGCAATGAAATCGCTAAGATGGGATCAACAAATGATTGGAGTGGTTTCCCTTACAAGCGTCTTTTTTTCCCCCCCCTTCTGTTCTCCCGTCGGCAGGTGGCCGCCGGGCCGTTTTGACTGACGCGACCTTTTGGTGGCGCTGGCTGTCGCCGTGGCATCCAACGGTCTCAACGCCGCACACAGAGTGATGGGCAGGGTCCGCAGCCTGCTCCTTTTGTTATCTGAGCAGCACATATTGTCTTGATACACCCCTCTCCTCGGACACGCGTGTCCTCGGCGGGCCGGCTAGACGTGTGTCCACGCTGAATTAAAGCGATAAGGCGGCTACAGCCTGCTTTTAAGAATGATAGGGAGGGAATGTAGAATCCATTTCTGTCTTCATAGATCTATGCATGATTTAGAGGCTATTCACACTTGATGTCCTTGGCGTGTTGAGGGAAGGATAGTGGTGTGTGTGTGTGTGTGTGTTTTATGTGCCCATGCTTGGCTGTGCTTTGAGCTTAAAGCGAAAGGCTTTTCTCTGTGTAATGACAGACATTAGAAAGTCGATTACAAGGTTCTTCCAGCCTCGGATACCCAGACGTACACAGAGCGCACACGCTGCGAGTCAGGAGAGGCTGACGCGGCCTGCTAATCGATGTGTGATGGCAGGCCTGTAGTGCGCGTGCTCTGTAACGGAGACGGGATAACACAGGGCCCCCGAGTTATCATTATCCTCGCAGCCCGACGAACGTTAATAAGCCAACGGGAGCTTTGCTTGTGTCTTTGCGTGAGTGTAAGACACATCTGGGCTGCCTGCACACGGGCCGGTGCGTTTCCTCCCCACGCGTTGACTCCAGTGTGACACGTCGCCGGTAGTGGGTTATATCTGTCTCCACAAAACCCCACTCGCTGCTTAGCTGATGGTAAAATCACCGACTCACACTGTTCGACATCAGCGGACGATTCAGCTCGGTAGGATGGCTCACCGATATCACTCAGCCGACGGCCTCCGATAAATGTTCCTGATTGCTTCGGAGTGACGGCGTGTGGGATTTGGCGTAACCCAGTGCCGTGGTTTGCAGATTGCGATCAACTGAACACCAGTCCGCTCACTGCTCACTCTCCCAGGACTGAGGTAAAACGCCTCGGTAACGCCGTTTGACTTGATCGGGAGCCGTCCCTGACATTGACGAGGGAGATGGCGGCTAGCGGTAACCACAGTGTGGCGCTCTGTGGCCCTCAGTTATGCATTCAGTGTTGAGATTCACTTGTTTAAAGGGGTGCTGTCACTCATTTGGCGAACAACATAGATTGTCATCGCTAAGATGAGGAGAGAAAAGTCCAATGCAAAGCAGAGCAGTTTGTGCGGCGTATTCAGAGAAGAGCGAGCACACCAGAGCTGTTTAGAATGCAGTCTCAGAAGAGAGGAGGCCAGAGCGTCGGCTGCCTGATTTCACACCCATTATCACCTGCTACATTGGCGCGGCACGTGGAAAATGAAACTGTGTAGAAGGCGGGTGTAAAATAACCGTGTGGCACATTCTTTGATGGGCTTCTGTTTCTCTGTGTGCTGCACACATGAGGTCACGAGTGCGTATCTGCCCCGCCCACGTTGTCACGGTTCACAGCCCCCCCCTCTGCACGTGGATTAGTTGATGCTTTACAAAACTGGCGAAACGAATTAGTCGTGCCTGCATATTGTGTTTTTCAGATGACTTAACAGCCAAAATATCCACTTGTTTTTCCCCCTTAATCATACGTCCTCCTGGACTTGCTTTCCCTCCATTCATTCTTAATTTTCTCTCTCAAGAATTGAAAGTGAGATTTCTTTGCTTGGGCTTTGAAGTGCCGCCGTGTCCGATGTTGTGCTGCAGCTTTTGTGCCAAGAAATGAAAATGCAAGTTATATAAAAAAATGTCTTGGGTTTGGAATATCTATGGAAGCACCGAGGGACGGGTGGGAAAAAATATCTTGTGATCCTGTAGATATCTAATGTTTTCTGTTTCTGTGTGTTCTTTTACCAGCGTGTCCCCGGGGGTCCTACAAGATGTCCTCCAGGCAGCAGGAGTGTTTTCCCTGTCCTGCCAATAGTGTATCAGAGGAGGAAGGATCTGTGGTGTGTGTGTGTGAGGAGGACCACTTCAGAACCCCCCTGGACACACCCTCGGCCCCGTGCACAAGTAAGGAGATTATGTGTTTGTGTGTGGCTGCATCACTCACGCACTCAATGACAAATTTTTGCATTAAGCGAGAAATTTCATGTCTGTGAGCCAATCGTTATCGCGCCCACCCGTTCTGCCTCTCGTTTATCTGCCCTTGTCCTTAAAGACCACTTTAACCTCTTCCTTCAATCCGAATCCTTTTATACCCCCCCCCTCTTTTTTTCCCATTCCGTCGCCTCTTCGTCTGACCTGCACCCACTTTCTGTGTCCTCTGTCTCGCCATCTATCCTCATTATTTGACCTCTCCGACTCCCCCTCATTACCTCATTTCCATGTCTCCTCTCACCCAACCCTCACCTCTCCTTCTCCTTATATCCTCGTCTCTAATATTGCAACCAGTTCCAGTCCAAAAATCCATCCAGAAACCCGCCGGGTGTCGTCTTTCTTCGTCCCGGTATGAAACCAGAGACAAGATACGCGCCTTGTGCTGATCTATTGATGATGAAGTTGTGAGTTGGTCAAAGAGGTTTTTTTGTTTGTTTTTTCCAGCGACAAGCTCAAAGGATTTCCTTCCTCTCATTTTCCCTTAATTGCATCAGCAAACACAGAACATTTGCTGGCTCGTTTAATACGAGAGTTAAAGAGATTTATACCATTTAATTATTCTCAGGTTTTGCATATTTTAAGGGTGTCAGATTCTTCCCGTTCTAGTTTTACAATAGAGGAAACATCCGCATGATCATACATGTTATTTTATGTTTTTAGGTGGAACCCCAACCCCCCCCTCCTCCTGACCTGTGCCCACACATTAAGTGTCCATTGCAGCTATCTGTCTCCTAGCCTCGATCCCTATTAGCACCCTCCCATCCTTCACCTCCTCCTACCATCTCTCCTAACATTCAGTCCACGTTAGGTATTTGTCCAAAACATTAAGGACCCATTTTCAGCTATACATCCATTACCTTCCCTCCACCAGACCACCCTGTCTTCTTCCAACCCCCTTCACTCTTCCTTCTTGACCCTTGACCACGCTTTCCTCTCTCTCTCTCTCTCTCTCTCTCTCTCTCTCTCTCGGCTCTGCCGTCACTACTTGGCAGCTCATCACTCTTCGTACCGCCTCTTCCCATTTCCTTCAGTCTTTTTGTTTGTGCCCGTTATCAACCCATTCATCCTTCTGTCAATCGGAAACCTCGTCCCTCTGTCTTCAAGCGGAAAACTCTGCGATCTCATCCCCAGCCTCTTACCCTACCCCCCCACACCTTCTCATACCGAATGCTATTCTTCGCCAATAAAGATGCACTACAAGGCCGATAAGACAAAGAGCATGCAGGGTACAGCCCTATTGATTCCTGCATGCAGAGCAACCTATTGATATGGCTTGGTAATTAGATGGAGGAATAATGGGCTCCACGGCCTGTGAGCACTCACGGTAGTATTCGTGGGGGTCACAAGGTCTGTGCAGGTGACTTTGTGTACATTCACGCTCATATGTGTGTGTGGTCATACTGTCTTTTATAGTATCTGCAATGCAGGTGGTGTAATTACTGTATTGATCGCCAAGCTCTCTGATCCCATTGTGATAACATTTAGCGCAGCCTAATGACCACATTAATTACACTATTGATTCGCTAATTATGATCATCCCCAGATTTGGCTAATCCACTGCCACTGGTGAGCATGAAAAAAGAGAGAGGGAGACCGAGCTTGATGAGTCTAGAATTGAAAGAAAAAGGGAGGACTATGTTTGACAAGGTTTAATATGCATATGACTATCTGCAATTAATGACCGGTGCAATTTCATTATTTTCCTTTTACCATAAATGCCCTTGAAGCACCTAAATTTAGCTCTGGCTCAAAGAGATCCATGGATGCAGACTCTTCTTAGGCTTTTGTGTCAATATTCTAAATACAACATCAAGAGAAAGTTCTAATTTGATATGATTCAGTTTGTTGGAGCAGCAGTGGAGGGGGAGACAAAGGGTCATTTGAATGGACATGTGAACTCTGAAGACGGAGACAGATGGAGAGTGGAGGAGGGCAGGATACGGGAAAGAGAGAGGCTAAATAGTTTGGCCGGTCAGGTTTAAATAACTGCGACATGACAAAGTTGGTAGAGAGAAACTACAAGAGAAAGAGGGACCACGGGGCCGAGGAGGCACAAACGGCCCAGATGTGTCTCTATTTAATCTGCATGTACACACGCTGAATGCTCTCTGGGCTTCTGAAACTCTCCACGTGTCTGAGAGCAGGACGCATCTGCAGCATGGGACGAGGTTGACAGCACGCACACCTTCACTTATTCATTTCACGGCACAGGGACACGTAGAAAATGCATGACCTTTTAATGGAACTTCATTCAGCATGCATGTGCAAAGACCTGCAGGAGAAGGCAGAGGTCAGTCAGGGCACTGACGAAGTGATGAGATACAGCCCTCTAAGCACATATCACATTTGTTGGATGACTATTGGTTTGAAACTACACAAAGCCCTGTGTATCAAACAGTGATGTACCCATATATGTTGTAATCACACACACGGCCTCTTTAGTGAGCAGCTCAGACTGTTGTGTTATGATCCGTGGTCACTCACCTTTGTTTACGGATCGAAGGGGAGGATTTGTTCCATGCAGCACTGTTGACATCTGCACAAAATGGACACATTTTTTCTCACTGCCCACGCACGCACATGTCCAAACAAAAGGTACTCTACGTTATTACAACACAAAGCTACTGCTTTTAGTCCTCTCATTCGCAGGTGTTTTTCCGGCATCATCAGTAATCACTCCTCCAGCCCAATCCAGTCCTTTTTTTATTTATTTTTTTACTTCCATCGCGAAACGAAACATACTGCAACAATAATCAGTTGTATTCCAGCTACAACTCCACATTTTCAATTGCCCACACCCTCTAGGATCAAATTCTTTTTTTAAACCAATTGTGTCTCATCACCTTATCGGGGATGGAACAGAGTCATTGTAGCATGATGTGCACACTGAGCAATCACACTGTAATACCCAATGCACAGTGCGTTGGTCCTTACAAGATACATTATGCTTCAGCAACATGTTTGAGTGGCCTATTGAAACCACGCAGGTTACTCTGCATGGCTCGACTCAGTGCATAAACAAACCTGCGGCCACGATGGGTAAATAACGGCGGGTTTGAGGAGTGATCCTGATCAGTAGCGTTTTATCTCCGCCTCAAAGTGACAGACATGGTCATTATCCACCTCTATGCCTGTGGAAAAAACTGAAAATAGCCAACTGAGTTGAGTTAAACCTCCCAGTGCCAATACTTCATATGCTACAGTTAAATTTGGTATTGCTTTTATTTATCCTGGCAAGTTTTATGGGAGCCACTTTTTACAGAAAAGCACAGCCTTACATCAATAGTTACTAATAAGAATGATGATGAAGATGATAGTAAGCGAGTGTCCAGTTTGGGTGTGAAGAATGCTGCATGGCATGTGGTGATGACATCACTTGACAAATTAAAATCCTTTTCAATTGCTGCATTTCAGTTGCAGTTTCTAGGATGCTTTTGATTAACAGCCTTTTCTTTTTAATCTGAAACTAATTAATGGAAACCGAAACGCTCTTGCTCTCGTCTCTCCAGGGCCTCCCTCCCCGCCCAGAGAACTGCTCTACACCTTGAAACAGTCCACGCTGATCTTGGAGTGGGCGGCGCCGTCGGACGCGGGGGGCCGGGTGGACCTGACCTACAGCGTGGGCTGCCGGAGGTGCGTGGGCCGGCAGTGCGAGCCGTGCGGGGCGAGCGTCGGCTTCGTGCCGCAGCAGGTCGGCCTGACGGAGAGAACGGTGACCGTGGTCAATCTCCTCCCCAACACCAACTACACGTTCTCCGTGGAGGCCTTGAACAGCGTGTCGGAGCTGCTGCCCAGCAAGAGGTTCTACACGCAGGTCAACGTGTCCACAAGTCTGCCGGGTGAGTCCCAGTTTAGGCCTTCGAGGATAACTGCACATGACGGCAGGCGCGGGGGAAAAGGGGGCATTTTGCTCATTTCACAGTAAAACTGCAGAGTCAGGAAGCAAAAACGAGTTCACGCCGCATTTTCCAAAATGTAGCAAGAGGACTCAAATGGCACATAGCGGCCCGCTGCGCAGGCTGAGCTGAGAATGAATTTTAAATCAGCTTGCACTGCGTGCGTTACTCAATTTGAATATCTTGTAGTAGGCCACTTTTATGGGGGGTCCACAAGGATGCATTATTTGTGTTGTTTAGCTACTTTGCAAGTGGGAAGGTGTTTTGTGTATATTTTGTGATCCCTTACAGGGCAGAAAAAAAAGACTACAAAAGGCTCTTTTCTATAGAACTTTCTTGTAACATTTCTCACTCAAGGATACACATGCAGGCGCCGGCTAAATCTCACAAATAGATGAATGCGCACTCTCAGTGACCCTTGGATATGCTCCTACGCCATGTTAGATGTCATCACGCATTCGTCACTACGCGGCTGTTCACACACGCACACAGAGGCGTTCACCAATGCAAATGTGCATCCAGCAGACTGGCTATTGGTTTGTGCGTATGCACGCACACTCCCTCCCCCACAGTGTGCCTGCCATTGCATACGGAGCAAAATGTGTCGCGCGGTGGAGGTGATCTCATTTTCATCAGCAGAAGTCTTCAGCAGACCATTAGCCGGAGGCTTGAAAAGCACTTTCCCAAGTAGCCCTGTCAACCAGCTCTGCAACAGCACTATTTGAAGGAGCTCAAGTGTGAAAAGACCAAACACACACACACACACACACACACACACAGAGAAAGATTTACAAGAACGTATTCCGGGTTTGAAACGCTGACAAACACTCTCTACTACCCAAATGCTCACCAACAAGCTCATTTCGTCATACCTAATGTGAATTTGTATTTTTCTAAAAGCTTTATTTACTGCTTCTTTTGCTGAAATGAATAGCATGATGAGGCATGCCGGGGGGGGGGGGTGCACGGAGGGGCTGAAAGGTGCAGCATTTGGAAGCAGATGATGGAAAAACAATGAGAATGTGAGGACGGCGGTGTTGGTTATCACCGCTGATTGGAAATGAGCTTAGAAGAAATGAGCTTCATAATGAAGGAGAGCGGTTCGTCATATTTGAGTGCTGAGGTGGCAGCAGCGCTCAGTGTGGGTCTTGTGTGCTACGAGACACTCGCTCTATTACTATAAGGAAGTGTAAAAACATAAAGGTTTTTCATACGTGGAAGTGGAGGTTCATGATTGCGGTTGGGCCTCACTGTGGCGGCTGCAAAGATGGCAGCTTTAGGGAGATTGATGTTGTGCGTATTTGTAGTGGATGTGTGCTTGTCAGTGGCCCAGATTCTCTTGTTAGCCAACTGTAAGTGTTGCGTAAGAGTAACATCTGGACATCAGGACCACATAGAGCGAGCGAGACAGCGTTATGTGCAAGCACACAATCTCTGTGCTGCACTACAGAGTTGAGCCAGACCAATATTTTAGATTTTTGCCCAGTGTTTGATAAATAGTCCCAGACTCGATGCATACCAAGTTTGTATTTGTGTAATCAAGATGCCGAGCTTAAAGAATTGTCTTTTCAGCTTTGTACTGGTCAACGTCCCAAGTTTTTCGTTGCGTACAGTTGGCAACATCGCCGCACATGAGAAACGGGCTTAACAGAGACAACCTGTTATTCTATTCAATTTATTTGTGCAGCCCAAAATCATTCCTCCAAGGAAAATCTGTGATTTTGGCTTAGAGAGCTTCACATGGTAACCCCTGCCAGGTTGCTTGCATTCCACTTACGGTAATTTAAATATTGCTGCATTGAGCAATATTTGAGATCAAATACAGGAGCTGTTTGCAGGTTTTCTGGTTTTGAAAAATCATACGTGGATCAGAAACCAAGTTTGTTGAGTGAACAGCTGTGAACAGCTGTTCAGTTGGCCGGCGTTAATGGATGAATGTGTGTACTCCAAAAATAAATACCGTGATATACCGTGAAACCGCCTGGGTCTTACAACATACGGTGATGTGAAATACCTGTCATACCTAATGTGAATTTTAGGCACATGCCGCCCAGCCCTATAATGTACGACCGACGCTGACACGGCTCAAAACATCCACCGCGGCCGTCTCCAGGTCCCCGAGGGGATTTAGGTGGCGAAAAAGCCTCCGAGGCCCAAGGTTAGGGACACTATAATGAGAAAAAGGACAAACCTGCCAGTGATTATTTTCCTGTCCCCACAGTTCTCTCAGCCTGTTATCTCCCCTCCTCTCTGTCCGCCTGTGTAGTCAGCACTTGATTTGTGGTTATCGTGGGGTATTAGGCTGTGAGTTGTCCTGCTAACCGTGTCATCCAGAGGGATTGGACAAGGGGTTATGGGAGTGTGTTTGCCGGCGTTTCAGAAGACGCTCTGTGTCAGGGAGGGTTTACTCATTGACGTGTGGTGTTTAATGTTGCCAATGTGTGAGAGACAGACAGTGAGGGAGACGGGTGCTTTACATTATGTCTCGTCTTACGCGTTTCACCATTGAACAAGGGGGGGGGGGGGGGGGGGCGCGTCTGGCTTTCTTTTGGTTTTCTTTCTACATTTGTCCACTGCTCACTGCCTGTGAGCCGACTGTAGTCCACCCAGTCACAGGAAGTACTGTGCATCCAAAAACAATAAATAAAAGCATTCCTTGGACAGAGCTCACCAGGGGTGTAACGATTCATTTTAACGATGATTCGATTCATGGACGATCTGGGTTATTTTAGAACGATTCGATTCAGTGACTTGAAATCGATTCAGTAACTTTACTGGACAGTGCAGGCAAAGTTTCTGAGATCCCTGTTGTTTCTTGTAAGGAAATCAGGTTTAAATTAATTATGGATATTATAAACAAGCAAACAACAATTGATGGCAAATCTATTAGTGCCATTTTCAATGTAAGCATTACACAATAATCACACAATGTTTGGATCAATTCACAGAACCCCGGATTTTCAACCACATTGTAGGGTTGCAAGTCTTTACAGATAAATTTGTTACTGTGATGCTAAGTTTGGTGCTGGCGAGGCCTGAGGTGTCTGCAGAGCTGGAGTTACCTGCTGCTGCTGCAGCGGTGACGCTGCTAGAGGTCCTGACTGTCGCCGTTGTTTAATCCCACGCCGCCTTAGTAGATGGCCGGAAAGATTCGTCGTGTTTCCGTGTTTTTTATTTGGCTTCTACATATTCTACAAACCGCGACCGACTTATTTAGAACACCTCCGTGTTTGCAAAAGCCAAAATGTTTCCACTCGCTGGATCGATAAGTTGGTTTGTAAATGTCTCGCTCGCAGTCGTCTCCTCCACGCTGTGTTTTGTTGTTGTTCCGAGTTTCGCGCGGCTGCCGCTGCGTCCTGATGACGTCACAGACAGGCAGACTGAATCGAGTAACGTTTAACGTGTCTAAAGTGCTAAAAAACAAACAAACAAACACACATCCATACAGTTGTTGTGCTTAAATCCAATGTGCAGTTTCCAAGTATCGATACAATCGATTATGTACCATTTCAATCGATTTGTAATCGATATATGTCGTCCGGAATGCCGATTTGCGGAGCACAGATCGATTCAGTTGGATCGCAGGAATATAGATCAGTGGATGAATCGTTACACCCCTAGAGCTCAGGCCTGTGTCCAAAGAGGTAAGTGCGGACTGCGCGCCGAGTCTTTACGCCATCAGAACTCACTGACCTTTATGAATACTGCAGCAGGAATGTCTCTTTCGCTTTCTCGCTCGCCGCCTCATCATCTCAATGACCTTTTCTCCCCCCCCTCTGTGTTCTGATCTCTCCTTTTTTTATATTCTATTTCCTTCCTCATTTCCCCCACCTCATTCTTTCCTGCTAAACACACTATTCTTAGATGCTAATTTCTTTCCCTCCTCCTTCCTGCCACTTCATTCCAAAGCACTCCTTCCACCATCTCCGCCGCCTGTCTGCATATTACCACAGCAACTGAAGTCCTCGTCCTCTCTGCTCTCTCCTCCCTTCCGCTGCCCCCCCCCCCATCTCCCCTTACTGTACCGTATTTGTTTTTCTGCCTGTGCTAAGCTTGTTAGCAGCGGGTGGCACGGTTTAGCCGGCAGCTGAGGGCCAAGAAAGCCCGAGGATTTAAGGGCGCAGCCTGAGTTGGAAGCCAAGGTGCAAACGGGTGCTCTATTAAGGCCAAAAAAGAGAGCACACACACAGACACACACAGGGGGTCCATTTACATCCATGCAGATGCTATGAGATTTTCCTTTGTTAGTTGAGGAACAAAACCATTTTAAATATAGTGACATTAAAACCCTCCATTTGAAGCCAAATATAAATTGAATTCTTCTCTTCTCCGAAAGCTTACACATGCACACAGGGGAGCAGTGGCTTTCTCTCAGACAGATGGGGTTTTATCAGGACTCTCCAGGCCACCGAGGGGAAGGGGGTGTGTTGCATGGTTTGTCAAGGATGGGTGGATGGATAAAAGGCAGCGAGAGGGGTTGTGGGTAGAAACATGACTGGAGATGCGTGAGGAGACGGGGCATGGCCTCGGTAAATGAGGGATCAGGTTTTGCTCCCGGGCTCATGGCGCCCCTTATCCAGCTGTGGATTAGGGATGCATGTGTGAGTCTCTGCTCTTTCGTGCACCAGGCTATAGGTGCAGGAGGGCATTTTAATGCGCATGCTTAACCCTGCTTGCATGCAGAACGCTCTGTGCATTGCTTCATGCTTGATTTGTGTATGGGCAAGAAAGGATGAGATTATGGCATATTGCCTGTGGATGGTTCAGTGTTTGTGTCCTGATGTGTGTGTGAGTGTGTGTGTTTGTGTGTAAGATCAGAACACACTCAGGTTGAATGTCCTGGCCCCCAGTGGTACATCCAAAGCGCTTTAGCTGAGGCAGGGAAGAAGAGAGGGATGTGGGGCGGCTGTAGCGGTGGGGTGGAGGTGCGGGTCAGGGAGGGAGGAAGGATTGGCATTTCAATATCCTGAGAGGATTACTGCCATGGCTTCAGATGGCTGGTCCCCGTGGAGTTACATGGGCCTGAGAGGTGGATGCATAAAGGGAGGAGAGAAGAGAGGGAAGGGGGATAGGAGGGGAGAGATGGTTAGAGGTGAGCCGTGTGGCATTGTGAGCAGAATGTCTTCTGGGTGAAGGGGAATGGAGGCAGGCGGTGAGGAGCGAAAGCTGTGATTCTTCAAAAACGGTCTGCAAGCAGTAGGACGTTTTTTTATTTTTTGTCAGAATATAATATGATGTATACTTTGGGGTGAGATGCACAGGATGTACGGTGTAGGAAAACTGCAGGAGGAAGTTCTCATGTCGTAGGAAGCAGGCAGAATCAATAGTGGAAGAAGTTCTCAGAAAAACATTTAACTGGAAATAAGTCTATGTGACCGACATAATTAAACGCATATGGCAACCAAGATGGTATTATTGGGCCCGTCGGAGGGAAGGGAGGCCCAGGAGCACCAGACCTGTGGGGACTGTCACACCCACTGCAGTGACATAAAAGGTGGTCTAGAGGGATTCTGCTGTTTTCAAAATTAGGCTTCTGTGCAAGGACGGCTAAAACCACAAAAAAAACACAACTCTCGCCAACTGTACTGAAAATAACTCAAATAAAGGGGTCGACCCTGAAGAAAATTGTCACATTATTATATTACGTTGTTTGATAGTGGTGTAGGAAAGGAAAGATTATTGTTCTGCAACGTTCATCTCTATTCATCCTATATGTTTAATTTATAAGCATGTAAAACATGGCATTCCTAACTAATGTATGCTACTTGGATACGAATGAATGCCGTGTTGTGTGGAGTTTTAAGGATTGGAAATAGGCCGTTGGGTGTTTGAATGAGGCCAAACAGAGCGATGGAGCCTGTAGGAGCCACGTACTGATTCTTTTCTTTCCTTTACGTTGAGTCGCGTGGTGTTTCAACCTTTGGTTAGGGAAATGGATTGTACACCGGGGCTTGATTCACTGTATAATATACCTAAATAAAAACAAGCAAGTTCTCTCCCCAACTCAGGAACAAATCACGTCACCTACAGAGCCGTCTGACTGTTGATTTTCTAAGAACTCTGATTGACTTCTGAGCGCACGTTTCAGTTTAACCGTTTGAATATTCATAAGTTGGAGCCTGAATTCATTTTGGATCACAATTTCCCGGCATTGTGACAGAAGTATTTTCTTTTCTTTCTTCTTTTCATTCCGCCACCTAATGAGCGCTCCTTCTGTCAACCGTACAGAAATCGTCTTCTTTGTCACTTTGTCTCCAATACCCGCCGCACCTTCTCTCCCCTCATGCAGCCCTCTGCATAGAGGCGTTTGGATCCTCTTTGCCTGCTTAATTAGAAGTGATGGGAAGGTGAAGCTTCAGCAGGCAGCAAATGAATAGAGTCATCAAGCTACTTTTCAGGACTATAGCCCAGCCACTTAAGATGCTTTTTCACCCTGTGATGGGAATTTTAATTGCCTACCTCTTGGCTTATAATTGGAGACTATGAAGAGGCACTCTCAGGGTCGTTAGTATGTGTGCTCAGTATGTGGATTTTCAGGCTGTTTCTGGTTGTTCGAGGGGAATTGTGGTGTTCACTTTAGGAACAAAAACAACGCTTTGAGGTAGTTGATGACGCACACACACACTCGGACTCTTATCCTAATAATCAAGAGTTCTATGAAAGACTTGAGGGCTGTCTTTGATGACGCTCCTCTGCCAAACCCAGTAGGGGAGCAGAAACGGGACAAGGCACAAACTGTTTTTGTCACGAAGAGACTAGAAAGAAAAAGATCAAACTCAATTCTCTTCTGTAATTTCTGTACGCTGCGAGGTCTTTATCGCGCCTCCGTCGAGGGCGCTTGGCCCGCGTCTGTGTGCGCGTGGCGTCTTTTGTCCGTGGCGTGTGTTGCCGGAGGGTAGGGGATGTTGGCGGCGCCCTGCTGGGAGCGGGGGGGGGAAGAGAGGGGGCGCTCTTTGTGAATGACGGCGCACTCCTCGCTGATGCAGCGGTAGGTGGGCGCCAAACGGTTCGGCTCATCAGAAGAACGCGAGCGCTCCTCCCTGTCGTCCATCAGCGGCCTTCAAAACAATGCGTTCAGTGGGCTTTTGTCCAAATATACAAACTGAACTTTTTAGTAGTTTACTGTACAAACCAAGAGTTTACAGGAACCAAGAGTCGCGGATCAGCTCAAAGAAAATATGATTTCTTGTTCCGAGCTCCTGTATATGTTCTATTAAATATTTAAAATCACAACACAATTCCAACAGTAAAATGCTTCTCTGCTCCCACAGTGAAGTAATAATAGTAATATATTTTATATATGCAGTTCAGTTATACTTTTATTTTGTTAATTCTTCTTACATTATTCTAATATGTGCTTTTCTAGTATTGAGGTATTTATTAGTGTATATCCAAAGGCAAGGTGAAGCAGTGTAATTATTCTAAATTACAGTATCACTTCCTCCAGTACTGCGTATTCCAAACCTGGTCTGCACTATATTAATGTTTATCTTTCTCACCATGTAAATGAAGGAACGGGGATGTAGAGATATGAGTGTCTCTGCCTGTGTGCAAGGGCAGCTGGAGCCTTGTTCGCCCTCTCAGCCGACCTCCTGCAGCATGCTCGGGTTAGCTGCTCGACGTGTGTGTGTGTTTGTGTGTGACCTGTGTTTGTTGGAGGCTGCGGGCAGAGTCTGTGTCTGGCTTGACGGATGCGTCGAGATCAGACCAGGCCTCTGCCTGTAGACACTGGGCCTGAAGAGTGTTCAGAATCAGTCTGCGAGCAGCTGTCAAGAGCAGTTTAAGCAAGTCGGGCCCAGTCGCCCCCCCCCCCCCCCTCTACCCCCCTGATGGGAGTGTGGGATGCCAGGTTTAGCTGACAGGTGATTTTCAGACATATACAGCAAGTCCTTGTGTTGATTTTCTTCAAAATCATCCTCTAATATGACCAGACATCCTATCATTTGACCTAAATTGTCTGCATGTGCAGCAGAGTGATATTCATGACCTGGTGTTTATGCACAGCTGCATTATGTTGATCGAGCCCTTTTGAATATGTCATGCAGCGAGAGGCTTTGTCTTGCTCCCCGTTCCGGCCCCCCCCCCTCTACGCACCGACTGACTGACACATTTAATCATGCCGTCACCAACTCAAACACACACACACACGCATGAAGACACACATGCACACACGCCTAGGTAGATCAATGCCCTGCAACATGTAATCTTGTGGTTTAGGTGGAAATGTGCCCCATCCAGGTGTCTTTCCTGCAACGTTCCTCCCCCTCACAGACAAAAAGCATCACAATGCTTGTGTGTAGTACCTGTATTTTAGATAATAACCACAGATAATACCTGAATAGCTTGGTGTGACCCGTGTGTAGATTTGTGCATTTGGAACAGGGCCGTCCAGGCGATGGGTTGCTGATGGCGGCGATTACACGATGGTGACGCTTTCCGGGCGATAGCCGCGGATTGTCACGGCAAGACGCATCGCAAGATGGCGACCGCTGGGCGGGGTAGCTGCTCTTGTGTATGACATCATTAGATTAGGCAGCAATCACATGCATGCACACGTGACCACCTGGTGAAGCGTGAAGTAAGTCTTGAGTCTTTAAACATTCGGTCTTTATACAGACAGACTAATTACTGCAGCAATCAGTTCAGAATAAAGGCACGTCTCCTGTGTGTTGTTGTGAAAGAGGATTAAAGCTGTTCTTTGATGCCTTAATAGGTAGATTTAGAGCTATGCATTTGTAATCTGCAGCAGGGTCACTCTGTTGTTTGTGATTTGTTAGCGACAGCTAGATGTTTTTTTCCTTAAATCAGAGAGCTGCTGCCTGTGTTTCACTTCAGTCGGTGTACGAGTGCATTGCTTCGTGGTTACCAGCTAAGAGTGTAACACCCAGACATGTGACCTGATGCCCCAGTCTGGGGGTTACAAAGAGAGTACTTCATAAACGTTCAGCACAAATGATTGTTGAGCAGCATTCAGGCTTCAGGTTATCAGGTTTAATTCAATATAAATAATTACAATCTCAGTGGAATCCGGCGAGGAACTACAGTAAATGCAATGATACACAACTCATTTCCTGATGAGCTCTTTTTTTTATGGCGTCCCAGAGATCTTAACACACGGCACATGGCCACAACACCGGCAAATGAAGAGATCTCTAACGCCTGAGAGATGATTGGAGATCGGCTGCAACCCTTTAGGTTGTTATTAGACTGCCAATTCAAACGCACAGGCTCCTCCATAGGGAGAGAGAATTTAATATTTCTGTGTTGTGAAGTTGATATAAATATGTTAATCTTTTGGTGAGATGTTTCTTCTTATTTTTGTGTACATGCCGCGCTTTAGTCTCTCAGGGCCTTCATGGTTTTTACTCACTGACCAACACACATGTTACTGTCAACTTATGATGAATGAAGGAAGTTGCCGAAGTTAACCCGCCAACTTCTCTGCCGTTTGAAACTTTAAAGGTGTTATTACTGTAAATGCACGCCCCACTGGGATTTCAGACCCACTGACAGAAATGCTTGTGGCAGTCGGTCTATAAAAAGCCCCCCGGGGAAAGCCACAGGAAAGGAAACAAAATGGTCCAACTCCTCCGCCGCCAGTCACTATCCGGTTAACCACAGGAGCCGTGCCCAGAGGGAACAACGCCCGTGCTTCCCATTAACCCTTTGAACAGGAACACTTACGCCAGATACAGCTCTCTCAATTCCCTGCCTATACGAATTATAGTACTCTAGAATCGTGCCTCCTCATTCCGAGCACGCAGGCAGCCGCTCACTCTTTAATATGCAAAGGCACACAGGAGCACGTAAAAGTTGCATGCGAGGCAAACGTGGTGTGAAGTAGAACAATGAAACCCCCCCTCCCCCCTGCTGAGAAGATGGATGTCATCTCAGCAGAGGCACAAACAGGCCTCCCGGGAACAGCGGAGTCCCCCGAGATGGGAGAAAGCGAGAGAGAGAGCGAGCGCGAGAGAGAGAGAGGACCCATAGAAGTTAGGAAGAGAAAGGGGGGAAAAGTACCGATGACTGCGACACGTTCAGCCCGGCTCCGTCGGCCCTGGGGAGAGCGGCTCCTGGCGCCTGCCTCCTTTGATGAGGACACTGAGCTGCCGGTTGCACCTTCGCTGCCTCTTTGCGAGCGGCTGCAGGAGCCTCTAGCGGGGCTGCCATTTTGTGCCCCGCTCTATTCATAGACCTACCTGCCGCGGAGACCTGAGCGTCCAGCTGCAGCTCATGGTAACAGTCTTTAAGAAACACGCCATTTTTTAAAATGCATTTCTCAAGGCAAGTTAGGGCCTTCTGTGCTAACATAATGCAGCCTTCCTTATGCGTTGGCGGGCTCAATTTAGCAAATTCTTTCCAAAAGCCTTGCAAAGACTTTTTTGCTACCTAAAAAAACACCTAAAAACCAAGTAAACTTGCATTGGATGCATGTTTCTTTTTAAAAACACTCAATGGACGTGACTCTGCACGCTAGTAATAAGTATAAGTAGTAATAGTAATAATAATAATAAGGCATTTTATATGTAACTCACTTCTGATTGAAAAGAATCTGCCACAGGGCCAGTATATAGTAGTAAAAAGAAACCGCTGACAGTGATTTAACACAAGGTCCAAAAAGCCTTCCTGAATAAAAACAGTGTGTTTGCTGCCCTTCGGTTGTCAGGGAGACTGCTCCATAAGAATGACGTGTTGACCAGAATTGTCAGTACCCTTATTGGACCTCATGAGTGCATTCTGAATTTGTGGAAAAAAAAGACCTTTGCTCAGTGTTCAGAAGTTTAAGCACTGAGAGGCGCAGCTGTGTGCTGCCTGTTTGCCATTTTGTGCCAAGCTCCGTCTATTATACATCCACCATGCCTCACTTTTTGGCTCTCATCAGAGCATTCTTTTGAAGTCTGTAGATCATTATCTCGATGGTGATTAGTGTGTGCACAAGAAAGATATCATACTATCTACATCAGGAGCTGTAAGTCTTTGTGGCGAGGGCCTGTGAATGCCCACAAGGCCGTCGCCTCCCCTGTATTACTTGTGAAAATCATTGCGCCTCTTTAGTGTCTCTGCGTGTATGTGAGTACAAAAGCCATTTCAGTAGTCAGCTTAGATTTCTTCCTCTCAAATCCAAACGCCAAAACCAGCACTACCCGCCACTTGCTGCCACACAGCCTTGTGTGAGTTGAAGTGGTGGGCGCGCTTGCTATCCGCACTGATGCCAGCCGAACGTGTCAGAATGTCTTGGAATCTATTATATCCGCACAGTGCCCATTTCTCCGTGGTTGTCTCCATATTCCCCATAGATGCCCAAATTGCTTTGACATGTGAAATGGTAATGGGCAAACTCTGACAGAACCGTAGTTGATGTTTCCAAAAACATTGGACCTTTCTCCTCATTTGTTGTGACTTCTTGTACCTAGAAGACATTTCCGAGTTGATGCAGTGCTCATTTGTTTCCAGTATCTCTGCTGGGGGAATACGTATTTGGTCTCGTAGGTGTGTGAGTAGTGCTGGCTTATGTTGTTGGGCTCCTGTGATTATTGTCCCTTTGTGCTTGTGGTCATTCACACTTTCATTGGATTGGCTTTTGACCCCTTCGGCCCTCTTAACTGTCCGCTTGGTTGTGTGATTGGTTGACACATGCTTCGGTCTGGAATCTTGTTCCATCCATGGATTGTTAATATTTTGATTTCCATGCCTGGGCAACACAATTGTATGTGTCTGTGCTTTTCCATCACATCGCAAATGACAAACTGACGGTAGACGCTACCTGCATAGATAAATGAGTGTAAATGCAGGTGCTGCACTGTTTGTCATTCTCCTACTTGCACTCTGTCCGCTGGTAGGAGTGGGCTAACCTGTCTGAGCGTGCACGTGTCAGTGGGTACGTGCACGCTCACGTATACTTTCTTGGTGCCCCAATACAATGGTGGGAGAAACTGGATTGAGCTGTTATTTTTGGTCGGTTTGGTGCCTGCCACCACTTGTCTGCATCATTTGGCGCAGGAGGAAGGGAAACAATAGCCTGCAGAAGGCTGGTTGACACGGCCGTCTTGTTCTGCTCGGCTCTGCTCGTGTTTGGGCGGCAGGGAGAAAGGTGGCGTTTCTGTGAGAACTGCCTTTCATCTCAGCCACTGGCTGCTTCTTGTGTACTGTGGGAATAATTGCTTTATTTTCTAAGGCGCCAGGCTGCAGTTAATTTCCTCTGCGGAATCCAATTAATGCCAAATATATATTTATTAATCACAAAGTGTCATTTCACTTGTTTATTTACATTTCTGTATGCTGCTCATTAGCATCTCTCCTGCTGCTTCAATTCTGTTCTCCCTTTCACCTACTCTGTTGCATTATGTGGGGATAGTACAACGTGATGCCTCAAAGCAAAGTATTTATACTTTAGAAAAGCAGCTAATTGGCATATTAAGTGTTTTCTGAAAAACAAATGACAAACAATCTTTCTTCCCAATGAGCCATTGAATTACTGTTTTAAAACGATTATTTTTCAATAACTAATCAAAATTGTTTTGCAAACAAAACTTCTCATCTTCTGAGGTTGCTATTTGTGCCTCATTTCAATGTATCACAATTTAATCACAATATAATTTGTATGTGTAAATACATTTTTATTTCTGCTTTTTATAAATAATAATGGGACCAGACGTATTCTATCTTGTCAGATCAGCCGAGAAATAACCAAACATAAGCAAATGTTACTCAGGTAACATTTGGTGTGGTCAGGTGCTGTGTGTGTTCTGTATTAGATTATTATTATTTAGTTTTTTTTCTTTTCATATTTAGTAAAAAATGTAATCATTTGAAATGGCACACTGAGGAATAACTGCAAAGGTCCAACTCATTTATGATCATTTTAAATAACAATATTTTTTTTTTTTAATTTTTAACTTTATGTAAAATGGAATAGTATAGTCATATTTTTTTAGGGCCAAGCCATACTTCTATTATACAGGAGTCACCCGTAGACCCACGCTGGCTCATCATCCTGCCTGGGATTCCTTCCATTCAGCCTGGGTGGACTGACTTGAAATGCAATGATAGATGGCACGATACATACAGAAGTCACCATGAATAATGGATAATACCTGTATTTTCCGAAAAGCAGACGGATGGCGATGGACTCCCAGTGAGAGCAGAGTATGGCTTTGATCCGCCGCCTAAAATGACTGTATTATCCCACTGTTAGAGAGGAGGACTGAAGGAGGCGCAGATGCTGTGGGTGTTGTGTGTGTACGTGGAGTACTTCTGCTTGCTCCCATGGTTCCGCTCTTGTGTGAGTGGCGGGCACAACATATTCATTAGAGTGGCTGTTTTCACAGAGACGGGAAATGAATTGATGTTTAAAGGTCAGGAAAGACAAGAGCAGGGAAGAGGAGCCGTCAACTGATGAGGTGACTGAGGGTGAAATGAGAAAGCCTGGCATAAAAATAGAAGACCGACAGTAACAGAATCAGTGACAGAAGGAAATTGAAAGAAATTAGTAAAAGGGGAATTAAATGTCATAGAAATAAATACATCATGAATCGATCAAAGATGTTGTAAATTCAAGTTGGAGTGGGAAAAAATAAATAAATAAAAATAAACTTCATAACTTTGAAGAAAGATGGGGCGAATGTGTGGGATCTACAATATTACTTTATTTTTTATTATCAATTATTTTTTTATATGCTCTGCAACCAAATCACTTTATTGAATGCAAAGTAAACAGACTTAAACACCTCAATTTTATTTTGTGTAAGTCAAAAAGTGCAATGGGTAGAAATGTGTGCTCAGTACAGTGCTGATCTCAGCTCAGTGTCCACAGGACCACGTCCATCGAATTAACTCGACCCACAATTCTCCCTCCACCTAGACAAGAAGTTTTTCACCCGCACGTCTTGTCTGGAAAATATGCAAAATACGAAGCGGTATGTTGAGGCGGAAATCGCGATTAGCCGTGGACAGAACTCGCTCACGAAGCACTGCGCGGTTCTCCCTGTGGAGATGGTTGCAGGAAAGACGCCCTGATGGCCTTTACAGCAGCGCTCCATCGCAAAGGTCTTTTGACTTCGCTAACTGCACCCCTTTGTTTTGCCTGGTACCTTTGAGTGACAACCCGTGTTGCTACCTCGTTATACATGGCATAAATAGCGCTGAAGCAGGGGTGGGTGGTGCTCGCTGGATATCCTACCGGGCCGCCTGTCACTTGTTGACAGAGAAACAAAGAACTTGTCTTTTTCCCGGTAATTAAATTGTTTGCTTGGCGCGCGGCCTTCCATCACACCCGGCATCTAAATATGGATAGCCTCGCACTGCGTTATCCGGCTCCAATTTAGTTCCCTCTATTGTGATCAATAAGAGATGAAATATCTGTCAGGCTCAATTACACCGGGGATCCTCTGGATTGAGTCGGGGGAAAAGTTCCGAGGTTCAGTCGAGTCTCAGAGACCCGTAGAGGAAACGTGGAGTCCAGAGTAAGAGAGGTGTCAGCCGCGTAGCGTGCAGACCTGTCAGTGAATCCATACCTGCATTGATCCACTGTCAATCCCAGCGTACCGACCCGGCCACTGGTCAATGCCACACGGACACACTCACTCAGACAATGAGCCATTCATGGAGTGCGATGGAGCCGTCTGCTCTCCCACAGATCAGCTTCAATAATGAACTCATTACGTGTCTCCTGTCCTTGTTCATTCACTCTTTGTTCCTCTCCTCTCAAGCCCTGTTGGATTTGCCCCAAACTGTCCTCCTTTGGCGCTCTCTCCTCAGATGAACAATTATGTATTTCCTCAACATATCAAGGCCTGATCTATAGCAATGTCCCCGCATGAAATGTGCAGCACTCCTCCCTCCCTGTTTGTTAAAACAGGAAATACAGGAGAGTAAAGACTGTTTCTGATTTGCTTGGTGAAAGTCTTCCAGCTCTTATATTCCTAATACAATAAACTGGAATCTCCCAACTCATCCCGCTTTGTTTTCTCTTTTCCTCTCTGCAGCGCCGTCTCTGATCAGCGAACTGCGAGCAGAGAAGATCGAGCAGAAGAGCATAACGTTGGTGTGGAGGCAGCCGTCTTACCCCAACAGCAGCCGCACCGAGTACGAGGTCAAGTATTACGAGAAGGTAAATCCACCACTTCATCAGACTCCCCATCATGTTTTATTCTCTCTAAACAAGTCTTCGAAATACAATATCCAAAGTTCTTTTTTTTTTAACTTTGTTACATCAAGCTCGGTACATGAAATACAATTCACCTTTATTTATTTTTCCTTTTATTACATCTCAAGTTAGTCGGTTACCAGAAGCTTGTTGATGTCTCGTTGTGCTGGTTGACCAGACTTGAGTACGGGCCATTTTTAAGCTGTTGAAACATGCCCCCCAAAGGTTTGTTGAAATTTTAATGATAGAGGGTGACGGCTGTCTAAGAAGAGCGTGGCATAATCACTCTGAAGCAAGGATTTTTTAATATTCTTGAACAAATGTCTCATTTTGCACAGTTGGATTAAAGCGATTCAAGTAAATGAGCTAATCGGTCTTAAATCAAGACTCCTTCATGAATCTAACTGGGGGCTCGTTGTGTTTGGAGAAGTTTCTATAAGTCAATAGGTTTGTCCTTTTGTCCCTTCCAGGGGGGGTTGTTCAATGGAGGAACACTGCAATCTAACAACACTGTAGAGTTATTGAAAAGGGTTTGGATCATACGAGTCGGAAACTATCCTTTGTAGTCCCCAATTTACAAAATAGCATCCTTTTTGGTTTAAACACTATTCAAATGTTTATTTTGAATTTAAATGCCGTTAACAGCTTTTTAACATTTTCTATAGCTCTCAAATATTAAAATCAGCATCTGACTTGACAATCCGAGAGCTAATATTCGGGTTCCAGTTATGGTGACCGCACAGACTTCAAAATGATCTATTTGTTCCCTTTGCTCATGTTAATTATCAGCCCTTCATGAATAAGGTTTAATGTAGCACTGACATATGAAACTTTTAAGGGAAATGGAAGGAGCTATTTTTACAATCCCTCCCATGAGATTAGATAATTACTGAGAAACTGCAAAAAAAAAGTGCAGTATTATTTTAGTGAGTCTCAATGTCATTATGTAAAACTCTAGAGTCCACATTACTGCCACATTCCCTTTAGTTTCTATGGATAACTACTTCATCGGCCTTATTGCGCTCCGTTGACGTGGCACTTAGTCAGATTGCGGCCTACCCGTCCACACGCCACTGTCCTAAATAATAAATCTGTCATGCACGTAAACCGCAGCTGTCACGCTCACACTTCTACGCTTTCATACGTCGTATCTTCTTACAACGCCAGGCCTTTTGTATTTGTCACACCCGCGGCATTGCCACACCTCCCCCTCTTCTCTATACTTCACCATATTTAATAAAGCCCTGCTCCTCGCTGCTCTACTCCCACTGATTTAGCACCAAAAAAAAGGGGAAGATTTAGAAGAGCGGAGAGAGATAACAAGAGGTATCCACGAGAGCAGTCTGAAATAATGAGGATCCTGTGTGATAACTGAGGGAGAGAAAAGGTTAGAAAGGGTATTAGCGACAGATGACTTGGTGGAACGATGCTTGTAAGAGCAGAGCGATGGAGAGAAACGAAATGTAGAGGCTGGATGGAGGCGAGAGGCGGATGAAGGGAGAGAGAGACACACAGAGTAAAGGATGGGTGGAGAATAACCGAGAGTGAGACAGAAAAATTGGGGACAGGCCATGAAATGAAAAGGCAATACAACTATGCTGCAGCAAAGTGCCTCTTAAAGTATGAAATATACGGCTTTGCTTAGTCAGTGTGTAGCCTTTCTCTTCCTCCCTTTTTATCAGTTGTTTATGGGACCACATATACTGATATTTCTGAAAGCCCTTGCTAAACATTCAACGACAATGCAAGTCTTTCACCCATGTGTTCACGTGGATCAGACACGCTGGCGGCCGCATCGATGACCGGCGACGATGACGACTGACGATGATTCATCCTCCGTTTATTATAACTTGATGCCAAAGCGTCTCCTCCTGTTGTTTTCCTCCCACTAATCGTCTCCTCTCCACCCTCACCTGTCCGTCTCTTCTCGGTTTCATGTACTTCATTTAGCTCAACCCACGGGACTCCCTAACTGTAAACTAGCTGCCAGTCACTTTCTCAGCGACTCTCTCTGACGTTTGTTCCCATTACTTCATCCCATGATATTCTTGAAGCAATGATGGCGTGCGCGCTTGATGAAAAAAATAAATCTTATTTATCATCAAAGCTCAACGGGCGTCATCTTTTTGACGTGCAGAGGTGTGGTGTGCGCAGACCGAAGCGACGGATTGCCCCCAAAACCCAAACATAGCAGACAAGGAGTGGAGTAATAACTTGATGCGTCACCTTTTCTCCGACTCCAGCGTGAGTGAGTCGTTCTCACAAACAGGCCCCTTTATTGGATTAATGTTCTAATCCCTGTAATGAACCGAGACTGGATTGCAGTCTGGTTTTCTTTATCCAACGAAGTCTGACTCCTGGCAAAACCGTCTGGAAACTTTTCTCCAACTCTTTGAAACGCTGTTCCACCATCTCGTAAGTGAAACGTTACCAAAGGCCTCGATTTGGTTACAAAATTGTCTCGCGCGGCTCCCGGCACTACATGCCGTGGAAATGAACAAGGCCTCACTCAAATCGCTTCCACCTACTCGTCTCCCTTCTCCTCCTGCGCTCACCCCCCCGCGTCTCCGCCTCTCACTGCACTTTCTGTCTCTGCAGGAACAAAAGGATCAGAGTTATTCTACCGTGAAGACGGCCGCCACGCGGATCTGCGTCAACAACCTCAAGGCTGGCACCACATACGTCTTCCTCATCCGCCCTTTCTCCACGCCGGCCCCCTCCTCTCCCCTGTCCTCCTCCCCTCTGTCATCCGCCTCCGCGTCCTCTTCCGCCAATTCCTCCTCGGCGTCCTCCTCCTCCTCCTCCTCTCCGCCTCCCATCGACTACGGGGCGTACAGCGCTCCCCTGGAGCTGCAGACACTTGGCGAGCGTGAGTAGCCGTTTTACGCCTCCGCCCTCCTCGCTTTCCCTCCACTCCCTCCACCCAACACACCGCCGGGCGGATTGGCGTGTGGGGGTTTGTGTGGTGCAGGCACCTGGCCAGCCCACACAATAAAGCTCGCAGAGAGAGACGGGATGTGACGGTCTGAGATTATGTGTGAGGACGCAAGACTTTACCAGTGAGCTGTGAAATGGTTGTGCTTTGTGCGAGTTGATACCGTGTCCCTCGTATCACCTCGAGGTGTGTGTGTGTGTGTGTGTGTGTTTCAAACCTTGTACTTCCCATGAATCCTTTGTTTTAAATGTTTTAGTTACCCAGGAAAGGGATTTGTTCACTGTGTACCCCGCCCAAAACACTATGTTTGCCAAGGACCAACTCTGCCAAAGATTATTTATTCATTTCTAAGAGAACGGAGTCTCGCCTGTCTTTGTTTTGCCTCAGGGGGAGGGCTCTTTGTTGCAGGATAACTTTTTCGTTACCATATTCAGTTTGCTTCATTCCCCTCAGGCTGGATCAAGAGTCAAATGAGTGATGACCTAACAGCAGCCTCTTAACGGCCGCGTGAAAAACAGATTCAAAACCATATTCATGATACAATCACTTGATTGGGACGTGTAATTGTCAAGTGAATAACGCATTCATTAAAAAAAAGGTTTTTAAACTGATGGGCTGAAGATCCATGTGCAGTAATGTGAAAGGAATGCTGTGCAGTGTCCCAGGACAGCATAGCAGTGCTGATCCAGGAAGTTAAAAATGATAATACTAAAATATATATATTGCTATTTTAAATAATAGATGACATGGTCCACAAAAAGAATTCTAAAAACTACTGACAAACTTTCAAAACTACCATCTGCTGATGAAGATTATTTATGTAATATTGCTTCAAAAGTATAACTTTCATATCTGAACTACATGAACTACTTATATTAATATATGATTCCTGTCCTTTTGAATCCTCACTGAAGCACAGTGTGTATAAATGCTATTCAAACTGTGTATTAAAGTAGGTTCAAGTTTAATATGACTTTTATTTTAATAGAAAATCATCAGTTTACCCTCTACACAAATTAACTCCCTGTGAAATCAATGTGGCCCGAAGGTCATCGGACTCCCAAGGAGACAAGCACTTGCACTTTAGCATCACAGCTACACAGCTAAGTTTAGGGAAAGATTGTGTGTTTGGGTAAAAAAAAAGGTTAATTTGTTGCAGTACTTGTCACTCGTGTGACATTGTTGATGGAGATTAAGTACAAAACGTACAGTTTAACTACAGTAAATGCCGTGTCCTCATGGGGGAAAGTCCTGTGTTTGTTTGACTGTGAGTAAGTGTGTACGTTCTGTGAAGGAGCGGCGTGAATATGCAGTAAAGGAACACGTGTGCGGTGCATGCTGGCGTGAGAGAACGCGTCTCGATGCCGTCATGCCGGCGGTTCTTTCCCCAGCTAGTCGTTGCTCACGTGTGTAATCAGTGGCTTTGCTCACTTCCAGTGGCGCTGGCGTCCAGCGAACAGAGTCCCGTGGTGATCATCGTGGTGGTGTCCGTGGCCGCTCTGATCGTGCTGCTCTCCATGGGACTTGGCCTGCTCATCTGGAGGAGGTAGGTACTTAAACGCATACGTAAAACCATGCATTATCCACTGTGCACTTCATTCATTCTGTCAGCTTTTAATTCCCTCCGCTCGCGTTACACAAACACACGCTGACGCGCTCATGTGTGCAAGCACTCCATCGCAGACTCAATCAAGTATCCAGTCAACTGTCACATGATACTCTGTTATAATCCAGATTACAGTAATCCGGTGACAGTTGGAAATCCCTCTGTGAGAGGACTCTGCAGTGGCGGCAAGAGAATGGCTGAAATTACACGATAACGCTCATCGTTTAATATGCTGCATAAAGAAGTCGGCAGGATGGCCATGCTGTCTGCGCTTGGGAGCAACGTTGCCCGGGTCAGAGGCTTCTTTGATCATTTTCTTGGCGTGGAGTTCAGTTCATTGCTATCTAATTAGTTGTGGCGCAGATGAGTAGGAAACAGCAGAGAGGATCAGAGAGGTTAACGCAGTGACACTCGGACAGCTGACGCCTGGTTTACTCAGACCAATGTGGTCGTCTTTCAGAACTCGTTTGCGTTTCTTACAATTGGATTGGACGGCGCAGATTCAGTACTTCTCTCTTAGGATGAGAGACGACTAAAGCATTTCACTTCATGCGAATGGTTGGAGTTGCATTTCACCACCACTTCCTCCTCCATTAATGTGACCTAAATTTTTTTAACATCGTGTTAGTCTTCAAAACAACACTTTTAATTGGAAGAGGTTTGTGGTTGAAGTGACCAATGACACTGCTGCAAAAGTGAGAAGCTTCATTTCTCTATTAAGGGGCACATGTACATTTTAGAACATGCATGAATCTCAGTAGAAAAGGAAAGTGATTAAATCGCAACCGATGCAGTTTCGTCTGCTGCTCTAAGCTGGGGTCAACAGGTTTTATCCGTAAAAATCTTTCAGCACAATGTAATTAAATTAATTTTCGAGAGTAAACTTTTACAGCTTGCTGGACGTTGCTGTGGGCCGCTCTCAAACGCAGCGTCTGATTCAGGGATGACTCGCATGCAATTAAATGTAGTCAAAATCAAATAGGGACATGGCATTGGAGTTCTTTGTGCTAGCAGCATTTGCTAACACCCGTGTTACACGTGTCCGATAATCAAAAGCCTTCTTTTCCCTTTTGTAGGTATTTGCGTCACGTATCACAGCAACAAATTTGTCTGAGGTTTATGATCTTAATAAACCAAAAGACACAAACAATAAATCAATTGCCATTCGGCGTAACATCAGGTGCTTTAATGCATGTTTTATTGTCTTGTTTTTTGCAGAGTATATATTGCATGTTTTATTCAGCTGTGCAGATAAACGGGGTGGGAGTGCATTTCGGCTTCCCGTTCCAACCACTTTGCTCTCTGACTCCCGTCCAATTCTATATTCTGCCAGCTTGCTTCTCACAGACGCCCACACGGACACACACACTAACACAGTATGTGGCGCGCACGCCCTCACACATGCAAGCACATACGTGAGGAGCACATATCTCTTACTCCCCCACAAGGCCAGAAAGCATTTTATTTTTCTTTTTTTTCCATTTCCTTTGGCTGGCGTTCAACTGATATCTGTCCAGGGAGGGTTTTTTGGAAACATTGTAGAAGCATTTGTTTGCATAGTTTGAGTGCATTCTTTTGTTCTATCCTCTACACACAAGCACACACCAATCTGCATTTGAGCCAACTCAAATCCCCGTGAAGCAAAGCAGGCGATTCCACGGGTGCGCCCACCTACTCCTACAAAGAGGGGATTGTGATATAGAGACCAGCAGACCGATCCGACGTAAACGCAAGCGGTCCGATGATGGAGTCAACCGGGTGTAGAAATTGGTTCTATTCACCACCAGGATCCCCTTACAAACAGCTGCTGTCAGTCAAGCCTCTGCAGAGGAATAGAAGGGAATCGATGCACACGTGTGTGTAGCACTGAAAAAACAGCATTGCAGTCGGACTACGCAGAATATGCAGAAATGTGCCAACTCTCAGCACAGTTGCGCACACACACACACAGACACATACATGCCTCGGACGCAGGCTAGAGATGAATAACAATGCTTATCTTTTCCCTCTTTTATTTCCGTTGCTGAATTCATTGAAAGCGGTCGGCGTTGTTCATCCCTGCTGCACCATTAACTTGCTCGTCATGTCTTGCACAGAGAGACAAAGAAGGAATGGCTTGATGCCTCAATTACCATGCTCTGGTGTTCGCAAAGACAGCCAGCTCCCGGTCACAGCTGGAGGGATCTCGGTTACATTGATCGGCCCTGCTCGCGCAGGCACATGCAAATGAGTCTCTCGGCACACGCATGAAGGCGGGGACGCGGGCGGTCGCACGCATTTAAAAGGCGCCCAATTCGCACGGACGGCGGCCACACTTCATCCGACAAGCCGGCCTGTTTGTCTCCATTTGAATGGACGGTTTGCTCGCTGTCTTTTGAAGCATTTTACTCCCCGTTGTCCAAAACACACATGCAGCTGCCTCGTCCCGTGTTTTTCTTGGGGGATAGTTTTTGTAGTAAGTGTAACCGTGATCAGACCTTTTCAAAGAAAAATGTAATTGCGATTGCAATCATCTTAATTGCGATACGATTTCCAATAAAAGAGGGAATTAGGATTTCTATGTCATTATTCTTACTTAAAAATCAATTTTGTGATGTGATTTTTTAACATTTAGATTAATTGTGCAGCTCTCATGTTCTAAAGATTTGTCCTGATGAATCCATAGTTGGAGGGATTAGCTCTTCTGGCTCCAAAGCAAGAGAAATAACACCTTTGTAAATATGATGTTGTGTAGAAGTGCCTCTCCCTTCCACCTCTACAGCTGCCACAGCAACGTGGAATAATGTTGGAAATAAATATGGAGGAAAATTTTGATGGGACAAAAAAAAGCACTTTTTTTTGTCTCATTGATCCCTTTTCTTGAAGGGCCCCTAAACACAAACACAGGCACACGTGGTCCATTGGTGCCTGACCGGGTTTGATGAAGCCAGAGTTCCAGGACATTCACTGTGCGCAGAACGGGGGCAAAAAATGAGAGGGGATGCAGGAATGGGAGGGCGAGGAGAAAAGGTCTTGGACACTGTGGTGTAGTTTCAAAACCCCCAGCAGACAGACATCTTTCATTTAAAGTGGGAACGCTGTCATTCCAAACGCTGTGTGTTGGTTTTTAAAATATATTACCATTCAATGAATTTCTTTAAAATTGTATATTTTTTTTAGCTAATCCCAAAGCTATGACGTCTGCCGTTTGGTCAACAAAAGATGTCAAATTCCTTCCATGTCTAACATATTTTGGCAATAAATGTTCCTGAAAAGCAAAAAAAATGCTTCTGCACTGATCACAAAAGTCTGTTTTCCAGGAGCGTCTCCCAATGCGATGAAAGAAAACTAAGGTGTTACCACTTTGTACCCATATGACTGGATTCACTTTAAAGCGGTTCTGTGAAGTTCTCATCTTCCATGTATTTGGCCCTCCGCACCTTTCTGCCGGCATAATTCGTCTGCTTCACGCTCGCATATCATCTCGGATTCCATCGCCGCCGTGTCACCTCGTAAGCATTGTATTTCCATCACTGCACTTTGTTTTGGAGGAGGAGAGTTTGGGCGTAAGGAAGAGCAGGCGGGGAGTACAGGGTTCATCTACATGACCTCCGTTCCCTTTCTCCTCCCTAATGTCCCCGAGCGAGTGCGCCTGTTGCCTGTACTTGACAGATGAGTACATAGTGGATAAGTAGAAATAGCCGATTTCTAACTGGTGTGTGAGACTGAAACAAAGATGACAATTCGAAGATGTAACATTGGATGAGACTGATCTGACGCTGACAGAATTTGGCCAGAATCTTCCGTGTTTTGGCGTCAACACATTTCTTCCGGGCCATCTGGTTCTTCAGAAGTGTGAAACTGAAAATGCTCCAGAATTCTCGTCAAAGTATAAATTTGGGAAGCAAATGTAATGAAGTGATTAAAAAATAAAAAATGCAGGATATATTTTCAAAACAGAGGATAAATGTTTTCATAGTTTTTCCGCATGTTTCTTTTTTTGCCAGCAGCCATCATGATTCGGGAGAAATTAATCATCAATCCAAAAATGTGTTGCTTCAACATCTTTTTCAAGAACTGAACAGAAGAGCCAGAATTGACATCGGCCCCCCTCCCTCTCCCTTGTTTTTTTCCCAGCAGCGTCTGCTCGAGCTCCTCCAATGTAACTCCTGCTAGCGTGGTGCTGCTTTCGACCTCCTTCTCCACTCTTCCTCCTCCTCCTCCTCTTCTTTCTCCTCTTCCTCCCTTCACACAGCTGATGCCCAGGTACACTGGCATGCCTGCCCTCCCCTCTTCCCCACTCCACCCCAAACCCCCTCCCAACCGTCCCTCTGCTCTTTACATTTCCTCCCCGTTGTGTTTCCATTTCTTCTTTCTTTCTCAATCTTTCCTAATACCAAGGGAAGGATAATGGGCCAAACCCAGTCCTCCCTTTCCTTCCCTTTTTGCCAAGGTGTTCAGTTCCACATTTACATCCACATCTATCCTCAGTACTGTGCTCTACAGCAGAATGAGTCTTTTGGATCCGTACCCAAAAAGGCGCAGCCCTCCAGAAAGACCTGCTTTGCATCTGCTATTTCAATTCGCTCACATCTGTGACATTTCAAAAGGCAAAAATCAAGTCAGGCGACTTTTACTTCATGCAGCCCTGTCAATTATTTTTTTTCTTCCTTATTTCCTTTCACCAAGGCTTAGCTGCCTGCCTGTCTCCTCCTATCCTTCCTTCCATTAGGATTGTTCCCTTAAATCTACTATTTCTCCATTTCACGTAACTCATCTTTTGCCTCCTGCGTCTCGACCATCCATCCTTTCCATGAACTGCTTACTACCATCCCTTCCTTCAGTCCTCAGTCCTCCTCCACCTTGGGCTCTTGCATCTTGTTTCTCCTTTCGTCCTCATCCCGCCCACCCCCCTCCTCTCCCTAACCACTGTGCTCTCTTATCTATTTATTCGTGTCTCCTCTACCCCGTCTGGTATCGCCTGCCCTGAGGATCTGTGCTGCATGTGTCTGCTGGTGTGTTTTGACAGACAGGGTCCTGACCTTGTCTCAGACCCTGTTGCTGCACAGTCTGAGGGATGTGTCAGCCAATGCAAACACTCACATGCAACACCCGCCCCCTCCCCCCGCCACCACCACATACAACACACAATCCTTTGAGCGCAGGCGCTTGTGCGTACGTGTGCATAACCCATGTGCTTTTACCTGCATGCGCATACGTGTAGGGGACCAGGAGCACGCACGTGAATCTGTGAACTCCCTCTCGGCTGTGCACTGGGCTCCCTGGGCAGATATTATCGTTTTTCTCAAACACGCACGCACACTTAGACACAAGCACAGAGAACCTCACCCGTTGGACTCTGCCATGTACAAACCGTGCGCCGCAATGTCATCAATCACAGCTCATTTAGCAGACTGTCGTCTACAATCCCCGCAAACAATTATTCATGTTACGCTGCCACTTCCTCATATGATGCTGGCAATTATAAACACACGGGGGCATTTCAATATTGAATGGAAGTGAGGGGGGGCACATATTAAGAAGGGAGGTCTTGGGCATCATTTCCTACATTGTGGTGATTTTTAATGGCTCAATTAATGGTGGGAATGTCAGAAAACCCCAAATGTAATCATAAAGTGGAATGCAGTACGGTTCTCAGACATTAAATTATCTGGATTCACTTTGTTTTTAATGTCTGAGTCCGCACGCTTGTTGCCATTTTGCTTTTCTGTCTTTTGTATCATTTTGGGGAAGAGACGTTTTGAAATGTTTGTATCTATTCAATATATTGATTATTTTTTCCCATGAATTTATAAACCCATGGATTTCAATAGCTCACAATTATGAAAATGTATCCCAAATATCTGAAAATGGCAACATTTTGAACGAAAGTAATAATTATGAGAATAAAATAAAAGTTTCAAGAAAAAATACCTCATAATACAAGAAAAAATCACATAAAACGTTACATTTCTTTTAATGGTTTTGCAAATGCAAATCATATTACTGATACAGACAATCGTAGGCATTTCCAAATGTGGTAGGCTCATATTCCCATGGTCCCAACCATAAATCACACCCATGCAAACCCAACCTAAATCCTATCATAAACCTCTAGTGCAGGGGTCCCCAACCACCGGTCCGCGGACCACTCTGTACCGGGTCACAGCCCGTCGGGCGGTCCGTCCTCATCGACTACTGGCGCTTTTCGATTCCTCGGCTGCAACCCGCTTGTCTTGTTTTTCCATCCCCCTCTAATCCAAGTAAGCGTGGTGTCCGCTCATCGCTGGTTAATCTCAAACGGGGTGCGTTTTTTGTGGATTGTTTGCGAGCGTGCAATTAAGAGCCAAGTTCCCCTCTAAGCCGAAAAACCATCAGCAGTCAGATCATAGAAAGCTCTTTCCTCTTTAGACCCCATGTGGTGGTAAGGGATGGGAGATAACGGTGCACGTGCCTGTAGAAAGCACGTGTGTTTGTCTTTTTCATAAAACCTCCATCGGGGTGACAACAGCAGCGGCGAATCAATTCGCGGCCCATCGGTGTGTATCTGTGACTCGCTCGGTCAAATCAGGCAGGATTTGCACTTATTCCGCTGCACCGGGGGTCCCTCAGAATGCCTCTCCCATCTCCAGTGTCAATATCGTGTTCTCTCATCTCAGTGTTTTGTACATCCCATATAATCTGTTGCGTTGCGACATCAACAGCGTCTGATGCTTTTATTTGTTTGTGTGCCAACTGGGGGAACAAAAAAAACACTGTCTGACGCCTTTCTTTGTTTTCCTTTGCAGACAATGTGGCTACAGCAAAGCCTCTCAAGAGGGAGACGAGGAACTTTACTTCCAGTGTAAGTGACAGCGGTGATCACTCTATTACCGTATAACTCAGTGGATGTTTGTGTTCACATTTTGAGGACTGAAGGCGGGCGGGGGGGAGGTGGGGTGTGTAGAGCATCTGTCAATCGATTCCTTATATTCCACGTGACGGAATGAATCTCAACGCACACATTTGGTTGCATTACACATTGACTTTAAGGCATTAAGAAGCACCACAGCATTAATTCTTAATTCTGAGTGCATGCTTAGCCCACTCTGAGCCCGCACACACACACTCCATTAGGTTGTGTGTGTGTGCGGCACTTCGATGGGGAGAGATTGAAAGACGGGTTAAAGCTCCAGAACGAGGCCGGCAGCGGCAGAGACTGCGCCTCCAAAACAGACGTTAAATGTTGTTTTGTGTGTGTTTTTAAACTCTGCTCCCAATAGGCTTTTCTGTTTAACAGCGACAGAATGGAGGCAGTTTGACATCTCTCCTCCTGTTTGTGTGTGCGTGTGCGTGCCAATGCTGTGTGTGTTTGGGGAGGTGGGGGGGGGGGCTCATAGCGTGCTCATTTTTCGTTGTTTAATCTCCCAGCATGCTGGGCCCTCTGGAGAGGTTTGGAGCACTGTGCTTGATGAATAATGAGCCGGAGCCATGTGGTTGGGAATTAAATCTGCCCAAACAAAGACATGTCAATAGCTGATGAGCACGCAATACACACAGAGACATGCACACACACACACACACATGCATACAAATTCAATTTCATTTTTTTTCAAACAGACACACCGCTACCTTTTTGTTTTGTAGGACACTTACATAAATTGGCACAAAGACAGACGCTCTGTAAAGTCCACTTCCTGTTTGCCGACTCAGGAGTCCCTGCCATGCAGCGTGACAGCTAGTGGTGGTCCTGTAAGCAATGATTTAACAAAGACCCTTAAAAACTCAACCCTCGACCATATATTATATGTGTGTGTGTGTGTGTGTGTGTGTGTGTGAGCAGTGGAGGAGGAAGAAAGGGAAGAGGAGAGAGCCAAGGGCACAGTAACGGGGAGAGAGCCGCAGTACGGAGAACATCATAAGTGATAGCGCTCATAACGTTGTTTTATGTCCGAGTAGGTGACCTAGAAACATGGGAGAACGGATCAAGACTCATCCGCGCTCCAGATTAATAGACCACATTTATTTATCAGCCGGTTTGAATGGAGAAAGATGGCGAGGCATGATGGAGGCCTTCTGTGTAGAACGAAAATGTATGTGGACTGGAGACACTCTGTGGTCCACTGGAGATGACGCAGCCAAGTGTGAATATGCTTTAGTTTCCCCTCAATCGCTCATGACAGAGACACCGTTAACCCTGAAACTAATCAGCCACAGAGCCAATGAAGCGCGCGCGTGTGTGTGTGTGTCATTTGTGTATCTGAGCCATTGCTCATCTAAATGAGACATACACGTGTGTGTGTGTGTGTGTTTGTGTGTGTGTGTGTGTGTGTGTGTGTGGCCCCACAGCTGGTTGCGCTCTACAACAGTGTTTGTGAAACATTTGACAGAAAAGACTTTGATCCTTCACTCGGCCTTGAATAGAAAAGGTTTGATTTGCCCCATAGCTTTATTTGTGTGTGTCTGCGCTCAAACATACGAGTGTGTTTGTACTCGCCAGCAGACCTGCGTGTGTGAGTGTTGGATCAATACGTTGTTATGAGGCAGCCACTATATGCCTCAAGTCGATCCACCGCTGTAATCACATTTCGGCCCGGCTTTTGGGAAAATTACGAGCCCTTTTCTCGGAAGAATATCCTTAACATGCAGTAATCAGGGTCAAAGGTCATCTTATCGAGAACTGTAGTTCACTGGTGAATGGTTATTGGTCGATGTGCTGTCCAGTTTATTTTGTGGTGGTTAGTACAGTTTTCGGCACTTGATAAAGAAAACAAGAGGCGATCGGCGGAATCGGTGCTTTTGTTCTGTTGTAAACAGTCGCGGTCAATTTCCGTTACTTATTAGGACGTCTTACCAGATGTCACCTGATGGACGGAGGACAGAGTAGTGCTATCTTTGAAGATGTCTTGGCCAAACGCTCATTACTTTTTAGGGAGCCAAATACCAAACTGTCAAACCAACAAGCAAACAGCGAGCCTGCTGCCAGTGTCGTGGCACTTTCATCCTCTGCGTTTTACTTTCTACAAAGAACGTCCACATTTTTTGCCTGAAGAATATATTGTTTGTGTGTGAGCCTGTTATTTTGCATGTGTGTGTGTGTGTGTGTTTAGTGAGATAACATTTTGAAGCAAGCAGGAACAGACAAAAAGAGGAGCCCTGTGATCTGACTAAAGCTGCATGGAGGAAACCCAAAGTCAGACTTGAGCGCTGGAAGCCTTTCATCAGGGTTTTTCTCTCCCTCTGGAGATGTGCAAGGTCAAAACTTACAGAAACAGAGAATTAGGCAAGTTGCGAAAACATAAACACAAGCATTTTGTATGCATCAAATAACAAGTCGACCAAAAATCCGCCACGAGCAAAGCATTTTAAATATTTTGCTATGCTGTGTATAACCACGGATAAACTGAGATGTTTAAAGGAAGCCTGCACGTGATTTGACACGCAGAAAACGATCAGAAGTCAATGGTAACCCCGAGCTGTCGATCCCAGTCCCTGGATAAAAAGAGCATGGACTTGTTTTCCTCGACAACATTTTGGGTCTTATGTTCAATAATCAGAGAGAAATGCTTTGTTCGCGGACACAGTGATGCCAATTTGTTCACCGACTGCAGCCTCAATAAAGCAGAAAGCAATGCGGCCATGAGAAATGCTTTGTGTTGAGCAAGCGGCTTCGCCATGGTAACAGACGTCTGTTGCTCAGCCATCCATATTTATTTCCTCATGCACAGTTTAATGGTATCTCAGTCCGAGTGTGGCTCCTTCTATCTGTTTTGTGCATCATTGGGACGTTTCTCCAATGGGACCAGCGCTGACTTTCATCTTTTGATGCATTTCTTTGTTGCAGACAAGCGTGTGGAGCGCACATTAGGGGTTGCTGTCTTGTCGATGTCTTGCCCCACCACTCTATGACTCTTAATCCCCTTCGCCCCTGATTGCACTGTGATCTTTGCTGCATGAACGGACCACGTCTCTTTAGGCACAGATGTCACAGTTCACAGCAGAGTTCTGTTTGGCCCGACCCGATTGAGTCTAACCTGGTTACCCGGAATGCCTTATAATGCATGTTTGTGTGTGCAGTTAAGATCCCCACCCGAAGGACCTACATCGACCCGGAGACCTGCGATGACCTGCTGCAGGCCGTGCACGCCTTCGCCAAAGAGCTGGACAACTCCAGCATTAAGATAGAGAGAATAGTGCACACAGGTAAGCGATTGTACTTCACATGGTAACAACGCACAATTGTTGCACATTTCAGCTCTTTGTTAGACCCTGTTTTGGACTTGAGAAAGAGCGGCACAGAAGCCATTTCACTCCGGTTTAACTGGCGGAGTAGAGCTACTTGAGATTAGAAAAATGATCTTGTGTAACCTGGCAAAGTGTTCCGTTGAATTTACAGCAGGACGTGAACACCACAATGGCTGTAAAGGGTATTGGTGCTCCTTTTCTTTAACGGAAGCAAAATCATTTTAAGCAATTCTACTGTGAAATATGGAAGGGCAAAGGCAGAGAGCAGAGTGAAGGCCATCGACAGCTGCAGTTCACTTCAACTCGACCTGCCTTGAGACAAATTGGAGAAACCAATTCAGCTCTTTCCGAATCAAGCTCCATTTTTTGCCTCGGCCGCACTTGATGTCCCACTGTTTCACCTGCACCCGGACCCCCATCTTTGATCTCCCTTTGATCCCAATTCATGTCCCATTCCGGTTATAGTGTCTGTTCATTCATCCCTCTTGTATTTCTCCATCTGATTCTGCTCCAACTTGACCCCCGAACCACCCGTTCTCCCTTTCCTTTAATCTTTGCACAGGTATTACTCCATAGCATCACGGTGACTTGCAATGCTGTGCCATATTCCTTCCCCTTCTCTCTCTCATTGGTTTCTCATCAATCACTAGAGGGATGCTGACCCCTGTCTGTCCGTTCCCCCCTACAGGCGACTTCGGGGAAGTATGCCGCGGCTGCCTGAAGCTCCCCAGTAAGAGAGAGCTACCGGTGGCCATAAAGACATTACGGGCCGGCTGCTCCGAAAAACAGCGGCGCTCTTTTCTCAGCGAGGCCGGCATCCTGGGGCAGTTCGACCACGGCAACATTATCCGGCTGGAAGGCGTCATCACAACCGGTAAGGAGGCCGGTGACGCAGATCGAGCAGAAAGCGAAAGGCAGTTTGGTGAGGAAGGAAAGCGGGTGAGGATGAAAAGAAGCACAGAAGGAGACAAATCCCAGGTAGCCGAGGATCGGAGGAGGAATGGGATGGTTTGACCACTTCCGCTGTCATAAAGGGGGTTCATCACCTCCATTAGTGAGGAGGAAGGGGGGGGGAAAAAGAAGTCAGGCTGTAGGGAAGCAGAACGGGAACCATGTCAGTATCACTGGAGGCGAAAGGATCAGGAAGAACACTGCGGTCCACTTCAATATCACACGCGTGGAGGGTCAGCGCTCACAGCAGAGAGGGAGGATGGAAAAGAAGAAACGGGTTGAATAGCAGAGAGAAGGGATTTCCGTTCGCATCCGAGCCACATCGAGGACCGTTTTTGACTGACATGTAGCAATTGAGGTCCTAGAGTGAAAAACAGGACGGAGAAGAATTAGGACGGAGGGGAAAAGAAAAACGTTAGAGGAGGAGAGGGAGGGACAGGGAGACGAGGCACAGGTTAATGGGAATGGCAGGTGAAGGGGGAAGAAGTTTCTGTTACTGCCGCAGTGGCGTGCGTGTGTGTGTGCGTGTGTGTGTGCGTGTGTGTGTGCGTGTGTGTGTGTGTGTGTGTGTGTGTGTGCGCGTGTGTGGCACGGTGCCCAAACACACTCTGTGCTCAGTAGGATGGCAGCAGATGTGCAGGCTACAGTAATTGGTGCTGGAGGCCCAGCGGGGCACTGAGATCCTCTCCAATCTCTTCCACTATCACGTGCGCAAACACTCACATATGTACATATGTACGGACACACACACAGTAATTTATAGACAAGTCACGTGCATGCTCCCTCACACACATAGAGAGGCCGTCCTGTATGCTCACTTTCTCTCTCACTATCAGTCACACACCTGATTGCTTCTCTCTTGGCATGAGATCACACGTGCATGCAGATAAACAGCACACACACACCGCATACTGTTAGAGTACAAACCACCTGCTTTACATCACTTACCCCCCCCTGCCTCCCCTCCGCCCTCGTCGTTCTCAATCAGCCCTCTTCCATCTCCTCCACCACGTCGCGCCCTCCTGCAGGCAGCCTCCTAACGCATGTTCTCATCCTCTCACCGTAAGGCCACGTGAATCATCACTCAGAATTTTGGGGGACAGTTTTGTTTTCTCTAAAATCATTCAAAGCTTACTATTGCACAGTATTAATTGGTTAATATTTGAACAAATATGGATAGTGAGTGCTAAAGACAACCGTCCGGCGTACGTTTTACACAGCAGGTGTTTTGCTTTAAAAGGTAAAACTACCAATAGCACAATTTAGAAATGAGAACTGTCCAGCTTCAAAAATCCCATTTGCAGCTCTTTATAGTTCAGATCATTATCAAGTGACATGATGTAAGTTCAGATAAAATGCCCTTTTAAATAGATCAAAATTGTAAATAATAACAGTAGTAAAGCTAATGTACCAAATGACTTTCCACCACTGATTTTATGATATAGCAATAAGGTGATTTGATACCTTCCAGGAGTATTTTAACATCTCAGGGAGCAAACTGCTCTTACTCTCAACCGTCGGTGGGAGAATCTAGCGAGCTGTTAATCCGATCCAATGCGGCTGCTACTTCGGCGCGTGACGGTGAAGATCAGAGTCCACTAGGTCGCTTTGTGAAGTATGATTGGCTGTGACGAGGTTTGTCCTCTTTCAGGATGTGGCGATATTTTCTCCTCCAGGGGATATTTCAATTTCCTTCAGCTCCTCCGACAGGCTGACGGAGCGCGTACCAGACGTAGTTTTGCCACTCGCTGTTTGAAGCAGAGGAGTAAAGTGTTTGCTTTTCAATCCGTCTTCAGATTCTGACTTACGAGCGCGTTAGACGCAATTTGTACGCCGAAGCAGAAAGCATTTTTTCCCCCGACTCCCCCGCTCTGTCAGACAATCAATTTCCCCCCCTCTGCATTTCTGTTAAACATCTGAAACACAACGCTTTTTTAGCAGGAGATCACCTGACAAAAGCTATATAATTATTTCCAGTAGCTCCTTCTATCTGTCATCCTGAGCAACACACCCACACACGGTTGAACCCTCTGCATCGCATTAGTGACGGGATTGGCTGCCGTATCCGTGTCTCTGTGCCGACCCACAGTGCTGCGGCTGGTAACCTTTTCCAAATGGCTTCCTGAGAGCCCGCTGATCTGGCAAACCATCAATTGTGGACGTCCTAATGCCAAGTCGTGATTTTTTTGTAATGTGCCCTCCATAAACTGCCGGGACTGATTGCTTATCGTATATCATTCTCAGCGCTGTACGGACCCATAAAGGTTTATTTTACTCTCTCTAGCTCCCTGAATCCACTCCCCCTTTCTCTGTGTTTTCCGCTGCACTCCGACAGCTGCAGTCTCATTTTCCTCTTCTGTGCACTTCATAGCACTGCTGGATCTCTGCCATCTGTGCCTGGCCCCAGTGTGTATGCATGTATCGGCTGTGGTTGCACGGAATGTGTGCGAGTGAGTGTCTGAGGGTTGTTAAACTTTCTGAGACAGGCAGGGCATCACACTGGTGCTTCTGGCTTCACCACAGTTCACTGGGTGAAGAATTGCTTTGCACAATGGCTTCCGTGCTGCCAAGTGGACTAGACTTACTTTATTCTCCCCCCCCCCACACCTCCTTCCCTGGTTCTCCACGTCTCTACTACCTTCTCACTTTACTCCCCCCGCCCTTGATTCTCTCCGCTTTACCTCGATTTCACCTATTAATCTGCCCTCCTGTCTTCCTCCAGGTAACACCATGATGATCATCGTGGAGAGCATGTCAAACGGGGCCTTAGATTCCTTCCTCAGGGTAGGTTTTGTGTGATTAAATGCACATATGCAGACGTGTTTGCTCTTTGTCTAATAACAGCGTTAAGCCCCGTCATTATCGGCCGTTTCACAAACAAGGGCTTTTGCTCTAATGATCCTATATGCACTATTATTATAATGCAGTCCTGGGGCAGCAGTACTTGGGCTTATTGCAGTAATAAGGAAATGTACCATAATTAACGACACAAATGGAGTGATTCTGCTGTAAGCCTCTGTAAACTGTTATTGTGCCCCTCTGCTCTGTGAACCACTGCGGCGTGGTTTATAATGATATGAATTAATAGCCTGTTTGTTTTTATTGTCCATATAAAGGGATTTAACCCAGCGAGCACATCATTGTAGTGTAGTAGCAGATGTGCGGTTCTTTTCAGGATCGTTGTATACACAGTGTTTCCTCTCTTCCTCTGTCCTTCCTTTTCCGTTCACTTCCTTCCTGTCGCCTTTCTCTCTTTTCCGTCTCCTCTCTCACGTTTGTCACACATAACCTCAGAAACACGAAGGCCAGTTAAGCGTAATGCAGCTGATGGATATGCTGACCGGTGTGGCCTCGGGGATGAAGTACCTCACCGATATGGGCTTCATCCACAAACGGCTGGCCGCACACAAGGTAAGGGAGCAGGGGGGAGGAGATGGGGGGGGGGGGGGGGGGGAGGTTGAGCATACAATTCATCTGGGTCTGACAAGGTCTTTGACAATCGCTTGGCTGTAGGTTTTATTTACCAGACAAGACAATACTGTTGAAAATCACTTCCCTGATGGGACTGCAAACGCAGGGGTGACGTTGCAGAAAGACGAAGCACAGCAGAATTTGTCATAAACATTCAATTGTCCACTGAAATTGTTTCCCCTCCAAATGTTACCAATCAGGTGCTGGTTAACTCTAACCTGGGCTGCAAGGTGTCCGGCTTCAGACCTCTTCAGGAGGACAAGATAGAGACCATCTACACCTCGCAGGTGAGAACACACTGTTATAAACACAATTATAATGGGCCATGATCAGCTAGTATGAAGGATCATAGAGGGACGGTTAAAATGAATGACGATCAGAATACAATGCATTACAACCAGCAATAAGAAGGTATTATGACATTGGACCTAATGAGTCAAATTAGGAAATGCTTTAGAATTTGCTATGGCTATTGTTAATTATGTTGAGTATTAGGGATATTCATGAGTGCCTTTAATTGGGACCATACCGTAAATCATAAATGGTATTTTAAGTATGTAAAGTGATACCAAAAACATGGAAAAAACTTTTTAGATTCAGTTTTTTTTCTAATTAATGACCATCAGAGTGGCACGAAGCCTCACGTTCACATATATTACCAGGCAGTGTTGATATTTTTAATGAGACTATGCGACTGGCCAGGTTCAGTTCATACGATTAAGCTCTCAGGAACCAGAATATATATCTTTAGCTGCTTTATTTCCCTGAATACTTTTTGGTTCCACTCGAGGTGAACCCATTCTTTTGATCTGCTGAAAAAGCTTCTCAAAGAATATTAAAGCTTAACTGCTACGAACTCTGCACACCCGTTCACCGGCTGCTCTCCTGCTGCAGCACGGAGGGAAGAGCGTGGTGCTGTGGACCGCTCCAGAGGCCATCCAGTACCACCGCTTCTCCTCGGCCTCAGATGTCTGGAGCTTCGGCATTGTCATGTGGGAGGTCATGTCCTATGGAGAGAGACCCTACTGGGATATGGGCAACCAGGACGTGAGTGTGTGTGTGTGTGGGCGTCTGTGAGGGGAAAAGCTTAGAGATAGGAGGGTGCTTTTCCATTAGTCTCCCCAGTCATGTCCTTTATATTCTCCCCTCCCTTCCTTTTTTATAGAATATCTGCACTTTAAGTCTCCCTCCCTCTTTCGCCCCCCTCTATCAATGAACTCCGTATTCATGCCCAGCTTGGATCTTATTAAAAGTAGGCCAAGAAGCCACAGTGCCTCCGAAAGCTTTCGCCGAGCCGAGTCCCCCTCTTTTAAGTCCGCATCAGCTCCATGACCAATCCTGTTTTCTCTTAAGGACGCATTGAACCCCTTCTAGTGCCCCCCCGCCTCTCCCAGAATGCCATCCTGGGGTTAAAACTCTTCTGGAAAGAAATCTTCATTCAAGTAAATCTAAAGGGTTGAGGAGATCGACCCTGTCGATCGTCAGTAGAAACCGACACAATGGTGCCCGTTTTTGTCCTTCTCAAAACAAAAAGGTGTTTTTTATTTGACTTTGTGCTTTTAAAGTGTGTGATGAAAGTCTGCTAAAGAGGCAAGACAGAAGATTATTCTTTGAGACTATTTTTCTTGTTAAGCCAACAACACACGGGGCAGCAAAAGGATGATTCTTAAGGGTAATTATGCTAATGGCCTCTCAAATTACTGGCATCACAAATGAATGCCTCTTCTTTATGCAGAGAAGAGCATAGTTCAAAATCAGCGGATTATTAGCATGTTTCTTTTTTGGGGTTCAAATTTGATACGCATGAGTTATTCAGCCGGCGGAAGAATGTTTTGTTTTTTTCCCCCCTGGTGCCGTTTCCCCCGAGCAGAAACTTTCCCCTCAGCCGGTTCATATTATCAAACTTCCCAATTGTGAGGCCAAAGGTCAGGATTGTGGAGCGCCGGGGATATTAATCCACTTTAAACTGATACATTATATCATAACGGAATTGTTGCTGGTGGTCCACCTGTGATCCGCGGTGCCCTTTACCTCCCCGTTTTGATTAAATGGAAAATGTCAAATGGTGAAAATCCTTTTATGAACGCTCTTTAGTGCGATGGGAGCTTAAGGGGCCGAGGGGACGGCGGAGTGAGCTGCCGCTTGGTAGAGAGAAGAAAGAGTGTTTCAGGAAATAATGCCGCTGATGGATGTCATTTCTGTTATTGTGCTCCAACTATTTCCTCCTTTCAGGAGATTGTATCTCTTGGAGTGGTGCAGGAGGAGGACGCACTGTGGGCCCCTGCGTACCCTGGGAGGACATCTCCTGCGAGGTGTCTCTCTGAATGGGTTTTGAGTGGAGACAACATTGGTTTGATGGAGGAGCGAGCGCCATTCAGGATGCTCTGCTGCTGGGAGACAGTGAGGTCTCACAGGGTTGGATTTAAAAAACGCTGAGCTGAGATGACCCATTGTGTCCCAAATCCCATAATTTGTTTTGTCTCTAATTTATCTTGTGGTTTTTATTCCACAGACAAACAACAAATTCCACTATAAGAAATTCAAATATTTGACTAAAATGCTCCGCTGATGGCAGCACAACTATTGTAATACCCAATCAAATATCCTGTGAAGCGCCCCTGAGACATTGAATATCCTGTGGCGTGACCTTTCAATCCGCAGACGGCCTCTGGCCGGGATCCTTTCTTCTCTCTCCCATAATCGCTTCACCACTCACTATACGGTTCTAGTGTTTGAGTTTTGAGTGGAGACATCGCTGAATACGTGTAGTTTGGGTTAGCAGTATCTTTCTGTGAAATTCTGCAGTTGGTGCTCGCCTCACAAGGTGACCTTACAGGATGCTGCTAGCTAAACAAGCTATGCAATGGAACATTATAGGTGGCGTTTTTAGTTACCAGGGAAAACAAGAGCTTTTCTTCTCTTATTTATCCAAGCAGGTTCTGTTCTGTTCTGTGGCGGATTCTTTCTAACCCCATACATCCCGTAGGTGATTAAGGCCATCGAGGACGGCTTCAGGCTGCCGGCTCCCGTCAACTGCCCTCCACATCTCCACCAGCTGATGCTGGACTGTTGGCAGAAGGAGAGGACGGAGAGGCCCAGCTTCAGCCAGATCCACTCGGCCCTCAGCAAGAGCATTCGCTCCCCCGATGGCATCGGTTCCTCCACGCTGGCCCGCAGGTACGGCCCGGTAGCGCGTGGGCTCAGCAAATGGACGGTGGAGCGTGCGGTAGTTCCAACAGATTCCCCCTGCTTCTTGTCCTGCAGAACCCTGCAGAGTTCATCCATTACCATAGCAGAGAGGCCTCTGCCCTCCTTCCCGTCCTTCAACTCGGTGGGAGAGTGGCTGGACGCAGTCGACATGGGCCGATACAAGGACAACTTCACTGCTGCAGGCTACTGCTACTTGGAGTCTGTGGCCCGGATGACTGTACAGTAAGTGGCTTTACATAACTACGTGACCTTTCGTTTCCTGGTCCAGAGACGGTGGCTTAGTAAGATAATTAAAGGAACAGAATATTTTAACAAGCTGAATTTACTGCTCTTTGTGTTATGTAATGCACGGTGTTAGAGTGTAACTGGCATCACAAGACGTCACCGTGGCCTTCGGGGAAGTATAATGGGCTTTCTTACTCGACAAGAATTAAAGGAGAAACCAGTAGGCATAATTATCTTATCTTATTAAAATGAAGCCAAGAAGACCTTTTTTTTTTGGCTTTTGCCGAGCCGACGTCTTCATCTTTAAATCTGCGTCGGCTCCTTGACCAATCCGGTTTCTCTTGGGAGAAGAAAATCATTTATTGCAACCCTAAAATAGGGTGAATAAACTGTATAATTATTTAATGCATATTCGCACAGGACTGCACCAGCTTTTTATACTGAAGATAATAAATAAGATTGTTGAATAATATAAATGTATTTATATTATGTATTCATATTTATGTATGTTCACAAAGACCTCTTGTTTGGTAAAAGCCAAGACGTCTCTCATGGTGCATAATACAGCACACATGGCAACAGAAGGGTGAATGTTGAGGAATCTTCATTTGTTTTTTGTTGGTGATGTTTGATATTATTGAGAAATACTTTGGAACAAAGTACAGATGCATATTTGTCTTTATGCTCATGGAGTCCCTCACCAATGACATCATTACCAATATTCCTCTTACTTCTTTTCTCCACAGAGATGTACTGAGTCTTGGCATCACTTCCCTTGAGCACCAGAAGCTGATCCTGGCTGCCATCCAGACCCTCAGAGCCCAGGTCATCCAAATGCACGGCCGCGGTGTGCAGGTCTAACGGGAGAGAGAGAGTGAGAACGGGAGAGCGAGAGAGGGAGCGAGAGAGAGAGAGCGAGAGGGAGAGCGAGTGAGCGCGAGATTCTTTTCTGCGAGCAGTGCGCTCGTCACATTTGAGGGATAGCAGAGGGGTCACCTGACTGTTTAGTGACCTCTGTATGTATTTCGATATCTCCACCTCCCTGGCTCTGGATCAGTCGGCCCGAGGCTGACCTTTGAGCGGGAGGCGACGGGTGCTCGTATTGGACGTATTGAATGGATTTTCCCCTTACGGCCGCATTGAGTCACTAAAAACTCCAAGTCGCCAAAGCCAGGAGCGACTGCACTTGTAGCGGGTGGAATTGCTCTCCTCTTACAACAGTCGGCTGATTTTAGCAGGAGATGATTTTACCGAGCAGATACAGGATCATATCATCGTACGTAGGAGGTCTCTCATCCGATGAAAAAAACATTTTTGAAATGAGCTCAAACATGGCTGCACTAGCAGAAAGACTGTGCGGTCCCACGACGGGGGTCCGGTGTGTGAGGTGAGCTGATGTCATGAACACAGCTGCTGTAGGTCATGGGGGACGATATGCTGGACTTTCAGGAGCAATCTTTTTGATTGTTCTTAATCTGTGGTTTGTTGTCCTTTTCACTACATCCACTCATAGTTACTTAGTCCTACATAGTCCTTTATATCCAGTTATTTTCTGTTGTTCCCTACTGTTCCCTTTAGCCTGCTGATTGTCATCTCAGTAAAAAAATAATCCTCCTCCAAAGCCTCTCTCACTACCATGTTTAATACTCTGGAAGATGACCTGCTTCAAATATTTATTTATGTTTACAGATTGTAAAACGACCCTCTGCAGAAAAGAGCACAAGGGGGTTTATTTAACTTAGTGTATAAAAAAAGACAAACAAAAGAGTTATGTCCTCTAGTTTTGTTCCTGTTTAGTCATTTTGTTTTCATATGGCGAGTTTATAGCTGAACAAATGAGTCGTTTGTACACAGGAAGTGGAAGGAACACTGGAGGGTTTTTACTGGCCGCACACAGTATCTGTGTATTCAATACTGAGGTTGGTACAGTTCAGTTTAGGTCCATTTAATTGGATTTTCTGTACACAATACAATGTGTGTGTGTGTGTGTGTGTGTGTGTGTGTGTGTGTGTGTGTGTGTGTGTGTGTGTGTGTGTGTGTGTGTGTGTGTGTGTGTGTGTGTGTGTGTGTGTGTGTGTGTGTGTGTGTGTGTGTGTGTGTGTTGCAGTAAGGACACAATATTAAAGAATGTCTAATGGATTTTGTTTTCTCTTTGTAGCTGTTGGATCATCATGTTGATTTTACGTTGCTGTGAATATCGTGCTCTGTCATACAACATGGTTGCACTTTTTTGCAGATCCTTCCTACTTTTTCTGATCCCCCTCCCTCTCAAACCAATTCTATACTGGACATTTAAGGACGTTTTTTCTCGGGGCATTATTTGATTTTCCCAAGACAAGGTACAGACATTTTGGACTGGAAATTGTTACTGGTTTGTATTCGGGGGAAAAAGTAGTTTTGTTTGTTTGTTCTCCTTGTAGTCCACTCGCTGTAACCGTTGGTCCAACAAGTAAACTCATATTTCCTTATAGATGTTATCACACACATGTTAATATCTGAAAAACGCTCTGAATTACACACACACACAGACGCTACAAAGACACACAACACATACTGGACCTCCTCACCACGATGAATGAAACTTCCACATCTTTCCCCCTCCATGTAACTGTGACCATTATGTTATATGTTTAATACTGTAAATATGTATTTGAAAATGCTAAATCTATTTTTATAATTTGTTTGAAGAACAATGTGTTGAATATAATATATGCTCACTGTGTAAGGGTTTTATTTGTTTGAATTTAGGGCCACAGCCAAGAAACTCTGGTTTTTGGAATACATAACTGGGAGGAAAAAAAATCTTTTTGTTTTTTGATGATTTTTACCTGTTAAAAGAAAATCAGATGGCTGTTGCAATATTGAAAGTGTTATTAAAAAATCTCCAATACAGGCAAATGTTTTTTCCTCTTGTCTTCTATGTCTTCTATTTTAGAATGCAGTGTAGAACTTCACTGCTGCCCAACCAATACTCTGTATTTAGGGGTTGCAATCAGAATTAACTGAAGATACAGAGAGGCATATTTTGATCACTTGATCACTTCTACTGGATAACTAATTTAATGGCAATGTTTATAAATCACATCAAACACAAATCTGCACTGATATTTCCTTCATATATTTATGAATATATTTATTCATGCTGCATTTTACATATAAATGCCTATCTACAAAAGAATCATCCAACATATGTCGGTCTAGTACTATGACATCACAATGCACAAAAATAATCGTTTATTAAACTTTTATGGCAAGGCCCTTTCAATAAAATGCTGTATAAGTTTTGTTTTATGTTTTGAAATGTATTTGAAAAAAAAAACGGGCTGTCAACATAAATGCGATTAATGTTGCTGAGATTAATGCGACTAAATATTTTAACGTTAACGTACTTTTGTTTACTTCCGGGAGTAAACCGGAAGTTGACTGCGGAAACGGCCGCTAGTTGCAGTCGGCACATCCGAGGAGGGCACATCCGAGAGAGCAAGTCGCCAGCTTAAGACGGATAGAGCCTTTTGCATTGGAAGTAAAACAATCCGAGGCGCGACATACAGCGGATAACTGTGCAGAGGAATTCATCCACGTGTCAAACAGGAGGGAGGTGAGTGGCAAACGGATCACTTAAAGCACCGCTATGCTAAGCTAGCTGCTAGCCTAAGCTAGCTGGAAGAGTTGCTCGTTTAACATCTTCCACCTGGTGTAATTCTGCCTGTTCTTTGTTTAAAAATACCATTAACAATTAAACAACTGTCTAAAATACACCTTTTCTAAAGTGTTTTACTTGTAAATAATGTGTTTATGACAGATTATAATTTTCTACATGCTATTCTATGACTTCTTTGGACATGCTATGATGTAATTGATATGTTTTGACACTATACGATAGGTTTGTCTTTTGATGTGCTCTTTTATTTCTTTTTCAGGCTTATGGGTTATATCGGTCATAGTGACTTTTTATGTTTTTCGACATATACTGTGCTGTATATGCTACATTGTAACATTTTTTTTCTTTTTTTATTAACTATAATTTTGTTGGGGTTTTTTGGAACTTTTATTAGAAAAGGTTCCTTGACATTCGGTCTCTCACAACATTATATTATATTACGAGTGAAGACCAAGTAGTTGGGTTTACATATTTTCCAATCAATCCAGCTTGTCCAGGAAAATGCATTATAACCGGGGTCCATTTTACTGAGTAAATATCCGCCCGGAGTTGTACACTTGCCGTTCATTATTCCATACACTTCCCAGCCTGCAGCCTCTGGGCCCACTGGTCGCCGGTAGGTCGTTGGGGCCTCAGCCAGTTATTTACTGATCATTTTGTGCAATTGTTGGCAATTAACATCTAAGCTTTGATTATATAACAATTAGTTTTTCCCAAGCCTCCTTGAAGGGGTAGTTTATTTTTTTTTCAACATACTATTTTATTACTCCGATGTCCGACATGCTATAATATGACATATTTTTCTACATAGTATTTTATTTGACAAGCTTGGACTTTTTCTGATATACTGTGACATTTTTATGACGGGCTAAACTTGCCTTTTATTTAACTTTGACTTTCTCAACTTCATTTTCCTTTTACCTTTTGTGACAAATATTTTGCACCTTTTTTTTTACCTCAACAATTTTTTTATTTCTAAATTCTTTGATTTGCTATACAGTGAATACATAATGAGTTTCTAAACATGTTTTGATACTGTTATTTTTTTAACATGCTTATGCATGCCTGTTCTTCTGGGTAAAGCTGGTACAAAACTTGAGATTCATTCAACTGCAAAACAATAAATCAAATAACATCTTGCTTGTCGACCTCATAGTGAAACAAAAGACAGAAAGTTAACAGAAAAGAGGTTAGACCGAAATGCCACCATCCCTACTCAATCTGTTTGTGTCAATTGACAGAATGTGAACGTTTCAACATGCTGACTGGCAATTCTTTTTTTAATGGAAGATAACGGTTGCAGGACCTGAGGGAACCAGGCCTCTTGAACCTCAAGCTTGGAGGCCAGAACCAATCTGCTCCAGGTAACAACCTACACACCCACACACGAGCAATCATCCACTCGGGCCCATCAGCCAGCTTCACCTAACAGCAGGAGGGCGTTCCACGCAAATACACAGCTTTCGCCACGTTTTTTTTTTTTTTTTGGCATACTATCCCCAGATTGATTACTGTTGACGTGTTTGAAAAGTTGCTTGCTATGAATAATAGTGAACAGGGTTAGCGCCAAAGTTAGCCACCATGTAGGTTCAGTTTTGACCATATTTGATCCCTTAAAAAAGACCCTCCCAGCAGATTCTGGTTTGTGGCACGTTGCCGGGAACAGGCTAGATGCATTGAGCAGCTACATTATAAGTGGATGAGAATGAGGTTAAAATGAACAGAAGGCCTTCAATCCTCCCCCCTTAAGGCTTCCTGGGCGTCTTGTAATACTTAATTATCCAATTGTGAAAGGTTAATGCATCGTATTCCCCTACAACAAGATTTAACTTCTGGTTAACTCTCCTCGCCTGTCTTTGTGGTTTTTGATTTTCTCTCTGAACTTAATAAGGTTCTGTCTCTTGGACAGAGGTTATATTACTCAGGTTATATTAGAAAAACGCCCTCCTTTGGACTAGTACTGAGCGAATGGGAAATTATTGTAAATGCAAATGAAGTTATTATGGGATTGATGTGGAAGTGAGTGTGCCCACTGAGGTCAGTGACTACCCAATAAGCTCTGTATGTGTGTATCATGTGTGCAAATCTACTTCAAGTTCCACAGTGCACGAGTTTTCGGGTGCAATATGTCTTATTTATCATGTAGTTGCAGGAGCAATCCATACTTTTATATTAACTTCTTATTTGAGTTGAGGATTGGAGCCTGAGACTTAATGAGTTTCATCGCTGGCTTCAGCTCTCTGAGGCTCCCACGCAGCGACACGCAGCTCTCAGAGGCTGCGCAGCGAACAGAAGCGTGTCCTCATTGTCTTGTGTGCATTTGAGATGCGATGACAATGTCAGGCTTATCCAGTTTAAGTGTATGATAATCAAGCTGCTGGCTCCAAAGACTCTTAATGCATTTTGATGGACAAATTGTGGGTTTGAATTAAAGCGTAGTAAAGGCCATTCTATTCTATTTGGGAAATACAATTTAAAAGCTACTCTTAAAGAAAGCCATTGGCTGCTATCTACATAATGTAAATGATGACATTTTAAGGGCCTTGACACGTGACTCTTGGCTGCTGGGGGTCATGAGCCATCTTGCAGCTGCACGCATGCCAAATGAACCGAACAGCGGCCTAATCGACTGCTCCCTGGGTCCCGCTCCCTCGTGGTATAATATTATGAATGCCGTTAGTTTAAATGTGATGTCTTAGTATGCAAACAACATCTCCCACGGTAGCATCTCACTGGCGAAGGGGGGGTCTTTTAGTTGGTATTAACACGCTTTGCACGGTTTGAGTGTAAATCTTTGATTAGATTTGCCTGTTTATTCACTGTAAATGAGGGGCAGAGATTCTTGTGAGAGATTAAACCAGATCATGTTTCAAAATGCAAAATATAGACAGCTGTTCTAAAAAAACAACTTTTCAAGACCACGTTCACTTTGTTTAAGGCCTTTAAATAACTTCATCAAAAGGGCCGATACCTACACCTTTTTAAATATATTACTTACAGCAGCCTCGAAGCGTACTACTGTTCGATAGCTCAAGCTGAACCTTCGCACACGTAATTCACTGATTAAAAAGCTACGGGCCCTATTAGTCAGATGGATTCATGGAGCCTTACGTGTATTTAATTCTCTCCTGTGACTGGATTATAAAGCAAAAAGGCCAAATGTCCTTTTGCACCAGCTGAATATAAAAAAGATTAAATAGAAACAATTAGATTTTGTGCTGTTGGGGAAAAACTTAGTCGTGAAACTAATATCTCCCCCGGTGCTCTGCACGTGATGTCCTGGCCATTAGTACACAAACAAGTCCTTTTGATCGACTTCATCGCTAAAGGATATACAACATTATAATAAAGTAAACTGTTGTCAAGGCAAAGGACACATGAGTCCAGAGAGGGACCAGCACGATTGAAAGAGGCTCACAGGAAAGCAGACGACACCTCAGTAAGAAGTGATTCCCAGCTGTGCGAGGAGACGCTTCTCGTCCTCCGTCCGTCCCTCTGCTCCGTGTGAAGATCAAAGCCAGCGGCATAAAAGGGGAGAGCAGTCCACCTCTAAGCTGGTGTGAAGGGGAAACTTCCCCAGCACAAAAGTTCTGCTCTTTGCCGAAGCTCAAATCGGCTTTGAGGAATTAATCCCTGCATTATGGGGGCAGCGAAGTAAACAAACGGAGGACAGGATGGGGACCTGCGAGTGTGAGACGGTGGGGCTTTTGTAGGTAAAAGCTTGTGTTCCACCAGAGAAAAGGAGCCGTGTGAAGGGGGGTGGGGGTGGTGAAGGGAATGAAGCAGTAAACGCCTGCTGAGTCCTCCGGGACACAGAGCAGCACTCTTAAACCTCTCTCCGTCTCTCATATGTCCAGCTTATTACTGGCTTTGTCTTTCCAGGCTCCATTCAACCACTTTGCCCCTGTGGCAAAGAGTCATTGTCTGAAAATCCTCCCCCGCTTTCCCCAATCCCGTCCCTCCCCTGAGAGGGTACTTAGATAAAGCCCGGGGTTCAGTCTGACGAAATCAGAACTTTCCACTGAGCGCAGATTAAACTCTGAGTGACCGATCGGACAACTTCTCTCCGTCTGTGGTTTGCTGCCGGTGTCAACGTCCTTTTCCCTTTTTTGACAGTTTAAACGGCCGTCCGTCCTGAGACTCTGTGTAAGTGCACTTTCAGTCTCCTTCCGCTTCACTGTGTCAACCATATTTCTGCCGTCTATCATCACTCAGTCTCCTGACTGGCTTTAAAGGGAGTTACTCCCATCTCTCTCCCTTCACAACTGCACGGAAAAACTCTTTGTTGTATTCTTCTACCGTTGCTTAACACGGACTTACTCGTCTCAAATTAATAGCAGATGGACCACAAAAAGAATTTAGCAGAGCTGACTGACGGTGACACCCAGCTTTGACCTTGAGATGTTTGGCACATAGTGACGCATTGATTGCGTGGTCGCATACTGCCACCCGCTGGACTAAATTAAAACTGCACCCAAGACTAGTGACATTTGAAAAGTAAGTCAATTGATTTCAATGTACTGTGATGGTACTCCTACTTGCATTACCTTTGGTCCACCCCCCAATAACTATATGAATTAAAACAATTCAGAATTAATGAAAACTTCTTTATTGTAGCACATCAGACAGTATCTAAGATTCTTTACCAGATCATGTTTCTTTCTCCAACAGGACAGTGTGTTTTCCCAAAAACACCCGTGACACCGTTCTCTCTCTTCAATCGATCCAGCTCAGCCCCAGTGTCTCAGCGATGAAGGAGAAGATGTGCGTGTCCTCCAAGATGGCCTTGCTGGTGGGTTTCCCTGCACCGTGCCCACTGCGGGTGTCCACCCTGACCAGCAGAGGCTGCCGCTGCACGGAGCTGCTGCCTACTCCGTGCTGCAGCGCCGCACAGTACTTGAGGGTGTGGAGAGGCACCACGCGGTCATCGTGATCTGCAGTCAGAAGCAGGACGGCTGGGTAGGGGGGGCCGGAGTAAGGTGGCTGCGGCACATTATGCAGAGGGGAATACCTGCAGGGAATCCCAGGGGAGAGAACATGAGCTTTGGTTGTGTAATAGACTTTCAATACATGTGCAGGAGCGTCGTGACCTTCAACCTTTCTGCAGCATCACGAGTTCTGTTTTTCACTGCCTGCCCCTCTGTTTTGTATCTTAAATGTATTGACCAAAAGGCTTGGTGTATATTATACAGGTTTGTAATTTCCATGGGTTAAAAAACAAATATCCTGGCTCGGCCCTTAAGAGCATTGAAGCTGACAAAGACTAAACAAACGGTTTACACTAATATGCACAGAGTTGTGTAGTCTTGATATTCAAATAAAAGAAATCCCATGACAACATACAATCAACTGTGTCCAGTAGGTGGACAAATGGAAATTCCTTAAATTGTGCTGCAATCTGAGCAGCATGTGTCAAAATGACTCATGTCAGCTGAGCCCAAGTTGTACAACTGTAGTATGAAGTCATTATCGTTGGGACAGTCGTAAATCCTTAATTCTAGTGAAAATGTTTTTTTCTGTAGCATTATTGAAACTACTTTTTAATGTGCAATCCAGCTTTGGATCTAATACCATAAACCCACTCGGTCCAATCAGTGGCGCAATAACTACAGCGTGTTCTCATGCCGCATCGAGCGTATTCCAGTGATTTGTTGCGTCTGTTTTCATACTTGATGAGCCACTCAAACTGCTCCGGGTCGTCAGAACAGCCGTAGTCTGTGGTCCACGCGTGGCCGATGGTGAATTTGTGGAACTTGAGCATATCCATTACCCCCACTTCTGCCACAGCACAGCCGAACAGGTCTGGACGCTGGTTCACGCATGCCGCTGTGTGTGCACATTTAAAATTTGTGTTACAAATGATATCCCCTTTACGTCACATGTAGGACAAAGCCCTAAATGCCACTTGCACACTGTGGAGGAAGCCATTAGTTGGGTTTGTGTGGCGCCATATGGCAGCCAGCCTCGGGTTAGATGATGAGACTAAGCTCTGCTTAATGTGCTGTTTAGTTGATATATTAATTGAAGCTAAGCAGCAAACTACAGTTAAATGAATATTAAATTATTAATCATGCCAAAGTGGTTACATAACGCACACATTGTGATCAATGCAGCTGGGACTTGCAATGGACCATCTTACTTAATTTAGGATATGTACAGTAAATGTGGGGAGGAGGCTGAAATAAAGCTCCGTTCAGCAGACATGTGTGAGGAAAAGGGGCAAAAGAACCCGAGAAAAGTTGGAGCTATTTTACTCACTGCTGTCCCCATAGTTCCTTAAAGGAAAACTTGCTATAGTTGAACAATGATTATTTTGTTTCATTGTGACGGCCGATGTTTGCCCTCTAAAATCCTATTCTGTACAGTGAAGACTTTTTAAAACGCAAAGCATTGGGTTGCATAATAACCCATTACATTTATTTTCCTCCATCTACGGCTTTCACACTGAATAAGTCGGGCACAGAGCCGATCCTGTACTCACCCACTAGCAGGCCGCCGTTGGAGGCGCCATTGATCGCGATGCGGCCGGCTGTGGTGTATTTCTCCTGCACCAGGTACTCTGCTGCACACTGGAAGTCGTCAAAGCAGTTCTGCTTGTTCCCCAACGTGCCGGCTGCAAAACACACAAAATAATCAGCAGAAGTTGTGTGAACGCAGAATTACTCTAGAAAAAGGTAAAAGTAGGAAAATATATTGAGGCACATCTTTACAGGCCCTGTGCGACAGAATGACGCCCACTAAATTGACAAGACACTTGTGAACATAAGAATATGATCTAAAAATGGGTTGTTGGCATTAAAATTGACGTAATTTCTGTGCAATATTTTTAGTTAGAAAACAATGAATGAAGTGAAGTTAGTTATATATAAAAATAAAGTGAATGCTAGTATTAAATAGTTTATATATTATAATGCAATTCAGGCGCAGGAGCCTTCAATGTCCCTATAAATGTAAAGTAGAAAAGAACACCTGATGTCATGAGTGTTTTTTTCTCACTGAGGACCTTTGCTGGATAGCCGTAGTACATTTGTGCTCTTTAATATGTATTGTACTATTAACTGTAGCGTACAGTTCATGGTTTGTGTTAAGCTAATGTTAGCATTCATATGGTAATTGCCTAGCAACATAAAAAAAATGGGAAAAATTCTGCAAAACACTTTGTCCGAACAGGGCACACAATCACAATGGGGAAGCATTTAGTTGTTAAAAAGTGTGCACAGTAATGTGGGAGTACATTGCTTGGATGTGTGTACCTTTGTGCCAGGTGAGCCCGTACTCTCCACCCCCTCTGATGTTTGCCACGGCCAGGATGCCTCCCAGGTGTCTCACATACAGCAGGTATGCAACACTGGCCACAGACAGACACAATCAATGTTCGAGCAGCAGAAGTTATGTTGAAAACAAACATGAAAGCTTTCACAGACTGGACGAGACAGCAGAGAGGTTCGTGTTAAGAGCAGAGGATCGTTGTGCAGACGCTGGTAGTCCACCAAAACCCCCATTTGAGTCATTCTGGAAGGGAGTAGTGTTCATGTGGTGGCAAGAGAGGAGAAGGTTCGCAGTCTGCTTACTTGTAGTATGGTTGTATGGAAGCCTCAAAGCCCCCATAGCCATAAAGGAACACCGGGTGAGAGGCATCCTTCTTGAGGCCCTTGGCGTGAACTAAGAACATGGGGATCTTGGTTCCATCTTTACTTGGATAAAATACCTACAAATGCACGTGAAAAAAATAGATGAGGTCACACACAATTCACCAAAATGTTGTCTAACATGAGCTGCGTTCTCAGCCACGTACGATTCTGGGAAACCTGAATCGTCTTCCAAATATGCAGCAGAGTGCGATGAAATGACAAGAACAACCTGTAAGATGACGGTACAAACAAAGGCTAACGGGGAGGTACGAGGAAGGAAAAAACTTAACGGCAGGCGACCTGGTTGATCTCGTATTCTTCTTGCTTGATGCCTTTCAACTCCACCTCCCTGAACACGCTGGGCTGCGGGTCGGACTCCCTCAAATCACAGTGGTAAATGACACCTGGGTACCAGGGAACCAAAGCCACAGGGGAGACCGGTTACTGCGTGTCTACCTCTACCATGGCGATATAGGGAAATGACATAAAAAAACAAACAGCGGCGCAACTGTCTGCTTAGGAGGGCGCGCGCCTGACTGACTATCGCATGAATAAAATATACCAGATCGGCTACAACAGCTTCACGCACTGCTTTGATTATTTGCTGTTTCATGCCAAAGAAAAGTTCCGTGTTTACAGCACAGCTCGCTCGAAGCGTTCAATGTTCAGTTTCAATCACTGAATGAAGCCGGCTGTATGTGGGACAAGAATTGAGACATTAAATTGTTAAATTCAGCATTTGTTAATTGTTGTCGTTCATTTAAACCGCTATGCGCAGAGAGCGCGGGAGAGGTCGGCGGTCATGGCCTTTTTTGTGCAGGTAATATGTTTAAACTTAAATAAATTACCTATACAAGTAGTTATGCCTCATTGTATTAATTTGTCCTGTCCTTGACGTGTCTAATGCGCAACCAGATACTCGAATATATCTTTTTTTTTAAAGCGAATATTCAAACGTCATTTTTGATCAATTTTAAACAGCCCTATGACATACCAAGAGTTCCTAGCAATTTATGTAATATTTTAAGTATTGGAACTAGAGGAAGTTACCATTACGGCAGCTAGTCAGCACAAAACATGCATCTCATAAGATTCAGATAAATAAATATTTAGGGGCAAAACAATAAATTGTTCAAAAGAAAACCAAACAACTGTTATTCAGGCAAATCTGTCAAGCAGACATGCAAAAGATTCTCCGCTTCCAGCTTCTTAAATGTGAGGATTTAATGTCATGTTATTAGACTGAATATAATTTTTTTTTTAACTTTTTGTTGAAAAATCTAAATGGCAGTTAGCGAATTAATCATTATTCAGCCCCTAATTAACTATATGCGTTGAGGATTGTTTCAGCAGTGCTGTATCATGTGGGAAGCTTTCTGACTACTTTTATTCTCATTTCTCTCATGAAACGTAAGGCAACTAAAAGGCTCTTTATGAACTTAAGAAGAGTCACCAGGTGTCGTGAAGGAGGTGAACTTGTAGAACAGTTCAGAATGTGCCTTCTTGCAGCTCACTCCGGCCACCGTGCCGACATCCAGCGGCAGGTCCCTGACCAGCCGGCCTGTGGACAGCTCACACAGCTGGAGGACGTCCTTCACGTCGTGGACGTAGTTGACCACCAGGTGGTGCTGGTTCACACAGGAGACAAAGCCTGCAGAGGGATAAGAAAAGGAAGTGATAGAAAGTATACACGATATCACAACAAATCCGCCTCGTGTCATTAAAAAGCCTGTATCCAAGGGTGCGACTGGTGTCGGTTTCCCTTTCTATGTTGCAACCAATGTCAGCTTCCTCTCTGTTATTCTCACACATCCTAAAAACAAGAAGCCATCTCATGCCTGTCCGTGCATTTAATATGACCGTGTTGATTTTGTTATGTTAATTGAGATGCTACTGCACAGGTAGGACATAGACTTCGCTATGGACCTTGGACTGTAACAGGAAGAAATCTCATCAACGGCCAGCAGGAGGCAGTAATAAGATATAATACACACATACGGCTGCAGAGCAGCCAGTGCTGCAAGCCGTCTTCTCTTGACCCTCTTTATAAAACACAGAACTGTAGAATCCGTGACTTCATAGCAGCAACATTATATTTGACCACCACCATTGCTCACAGGGTCAATTTGAGAGTTAAAAAGGTGAGAGGAATTGATATTGGCACATTTCTGAACAGACATTACAGATATTACGAGGCTATTATAGCAACTACGGCCAAGACGGCGTTATGTCAAAGGAGACAATGTCCTCTGGCTGCAACTGTTAACTGACTGTGATCATTTAATGCCATGGCAACAAGCTGCTAGTTTATAAAAAACAAATCAATTAATATTGACTGTAAATTACTATTAACATCATAAAATTATTATTAATTGTAAACTTGTTCAAAAAGTGAAATTCGAAAAGATCATAATTTGCACTATTGAAACCAAATCGCTGATATCACTTGACTGCTGCCTGTTTGAATATTTAAATGCTTAGCGAGTATTTAAATATTCAAACAATTTAATGCTTGATAGCACTTTATAACATGGTTGTACACACACTTAAGCTTATTAATTATTGACATTATTACAGAAGTTTCCTTTGTTATGTGATGGTGGTGACTACTTGTGGTGAGCTACAAAACAGGACTTGGGGTGCTTCCTTAGCATGTTTCTCTTGGCGTGTGCATGCGTTCGGCACATTTTTCACTGTCAATTACCGTCACTCATGAGTCACAACAACCAAACAATGCAGACAAAGTGCATATAAGCTGAGTTTCACTTTTTGAGTAGACAGCCCTTTGACAAACATCTATGACCACATGCACAGAACTTCCCAGTTGCTGTGGTTGGACTTTCATCGAAGTACGCATTAGTACATATATTCTCTGAAAAGGTGTTTTGCAATATTTTAAAAGCGGAATTGTGGAACTACGACTTACTGCGTAGAAGCCATTTACGCATTTCTAAAGCTTGGTGGACTTTTCGGAAGTTCTAACACCAGCCCGCAGCTGTCATGGCAACCGAGATCTGTTATAGTGACAGAACTGCTGGGACTTAAACGCGCAGGTCTTCTGCTATAACCTGTAGAAGTCTCCTCTCAGTCTCACCCAGGACATCCTTGTCGTGCTGCGGAATGAGGGTCGTCCAGCTGTCTGGTTTCTGGATGTCGACGTTGATCAGAGCGTACCGAGGAGCGTCCAAGTTGGAGCGGAATGTGAACACTGTTCCCTCATTGGTGACGTACGAGTACTGGGCATCAAAGTTGTCTACGAGTTTGACCCATGGCAGGAGACCTGGAGCAGAAGATGAATCAAATTACAGCAAAAAAAACAATAATTCATTATAAAAGGTGGATCATGGTCCTCTCATCTCTAACATTGACCATTATAAGTTACAGCAAAAGAAACCCTTAGCGAAGCCCAAATCACACCAGTCTATCACACCAACAACACCCTTTCTCACGATGCAAACACTGAAAAGTGTCCACATTGCTTTGCATGTGAAGGATGTTTTTTTTTAGAAAGTTTGCAAAGTGAATTTTGAAATCTCCACATCAGGGTGGAGTAGCCGCATCTGGGCATGCGAATTTTGTGGCTTGGAGCAGAGGAGGAAGTGTCTATTAGATCAGCACTCTTGAAAAGCTTCGGTGCTTTTCTGAAAATCCAATCTAATGTTGGATTTGGTAACACTTCTTAATGCTAATCAGTATGTGGGGATAAAACTTTACGAGATATAAAGTGACACATGTATATACACCCAAAACTACTACGTTGTTACTAAACATTAAAATTAAGACATTTGGAATTCTAGAGATGTAACAATTGATTTATCAATGAATGAATTAATGGACGGAAAGAATAATTAACTATTTTGATGATTTGATTATAAACTATAATATAGTTTTTGTTGTTCAGCTTTGACAACCCAGATGACAGCTAGTTTTACGTTAAGTCAAAATACATATTTTTATAACACATTTTATTTTTGCGAGCAGAGGTAGGACTTTTGCTTTCTCTAAAGGAAAGAAGAAATCTGTAGCACTATATTGTCATCTGTGCAGACAGAAGTTTGCGATCGTGCCAAAGCGGAACTAAGCATCAACTCTGCACCGGGGATCCCACTTAAAATACGTGCATTCTGAGTTCTTCCCCAGTGCACAGACCTGCGACGCCACCAGGGAGCTGCTGAAGGTCACAGTACCACAGCTGGTTGACGGGTTCACAGCCCTCAGTGATGGACAGCACAGCGTATCGGCCGTCATCGGATATCTAGAAAAGGGAAGCGGGAAGGAAGCAAAGTAAGACAAAGAGGCTGGAAAGTCTTTGCTGATGACAAACCTTTTACTTGAGCACAGCTACTATTGGTGGACAGGGAACACGCAGTAAAGTGTACTTTAGTTAGAGCAGAATTTCTAAACGTGAGTTTTTTGTAATTTGCTACGAGAAAGTCTTACTTCCGTTTAATGTATCAAATTAACTTAGAACATACGGACTGAGGTGCGTGTGTGGTTTTCAATGACAATACTTTCATTTTGTGTTCAAACGCAGTATTTCTGCACAGTTGCAGATACGTTTAATGCCATTAGTATTATAATATTTCTAGAATTAGATACCAGTAGTGTCTGTGTAAGATTGTGTCTGGCTCATCTAAGTCACGCCTCCCAAATAACACAGGAACCTTGTAAATTACCAAAGAACTCAGTGACTTGTGTGCTCGACCCTATTTATGTTCCGTTGATTGAGAAGTCTAAGCGACCCACTGGTGGACATCTCAAACGTTTTTAAGCTGCACTCGTATGTCGCCTGCTCATTTTACGTTATTTTAATCCGATTTGAATGCATTTCTGTGGTTATAGCATGTTTACTTAAGGAAACAATCTGTGTGCCTTACAGCATCACGTGAACGGCTGATTACTACGAGTGATTCAAGGTGGACTCACGGTTACTGAGCTGTGCCACTTGGGATGTTCGGGGAACTCGGCAACCAGGATGTCTTCTGACTGCTTGGTGCCGATGACGTGGTAGAAGAGCTTCTGATTGACGTTGCAGGTGGTCTCTGTGCCTTCAGTGACAACATAGCAAAGCGGGGTTTGAATGCATTTGTACTCGGCGTGCAGGAAAGGCGTTGCTGCTGCGTGGATGGAGCATGCGGTTCGCTGTGAGCGCGGGGGAATCCTGCTCACCGTCACTTTTGCCTTCCTGCCGCGGGTAGCAGTTGTAAAAGATGCCCTTGGCATCGTGAGTCCAGGCCAAGCAGCTGAACTTCACCCTCTCCAGCACATCGGGCAGCGGAGTGAGATCGTCCGCCTTCATGAAACTCACCGTCACCCAGTCAGAACCGCTGCTGCTCAGACCGTACGCAAAGTATTCACACTCCTCCGAGAGACGGCCCACTGGGTAAAGAGGGGAACGGAGAAGATGGGGAGTGATTCAGCACCGACGTCTCAACTGGCTCACCCACTGTTTGACTCACTCTTCAGCGCCACCGTGCCGTCTTCAGACAGTTTATTGGGGTCAAAGAATACAGTGGCTGCTCCATCCAGAGAGTCCTGCACGTAGAGCACGTCTTGGTTCTGGAGACCTTTGTTGTGGAAGTAAAAGTACCTGCAGGTAAAAAACAGGGAATAACACAACTAAGCATCGTCTCTTTTATTTATTTTAGTCAGACCTGCAATTCAAGTTAGTCCCTCTCATAAGTGCTTATCAGTCCGTGCAGGGACTATTCTTTCAATCTAAATGAGTACCTCTTCCCTCTTTTGTAGGGGCAGCTGTATTTGGGGTAGTCATAGAGCTCAGTGAGCCGCTGATGGAACTGAGGGCGAACAGCACACCGCTCCAGGTACGGCATGGTCACTTTGTTCTGCTCCTCAACAAAGGCCTGAGGCACAAAAGGAGAGCGATGAGCAGAGCATGAAGACACGGCTTCAGCCACCTGCCAGAGACGGACACGTACTATCGTTTCTGCGTCATCAGGGTCCTCCAGCCACCTGTAGGGATCGCAGATCTTCCTTCCATGGTAGTCGTCCACCTAGAAATAAGACGAGAAGTGAATGAACCATTATTGACTTAATCAGAATTGAAACTTTTGACCGAAGCAAGAATTTCAATGATTGTTTTTCGGTTTTCTTATTTGTTTTTGGTGGGGAATTGAAACGCAGACATACTCTGAATTCATACTGAAACACATATTGGACCACTAATTCATTCTCTAAACTGATTAGTAGAGAAAGCGTAAATGCTGTGGCCGCATGGATGGTAGCTGGTGGCTAAAGCACATTAGCAGGGAACAGCGGGCATTAGGAAACCAAAAGTGAAGCTACTTGAAACTGCGACACACCACAACGGAGCCGAAGACTCCTTCAGTCTCACCATTGTGGACACATGTTGTGACTTTCCGACTTTGGCCCGTTTGTCACGAGGGGTCAAAGTGACAGACGACTGTAAAAAGTTAACAATTCCTTCTTATAGCTTTCTAACCCTGAGCCCGGCGCCTCCCTCGCCCCGGTCTCGCGTTTCTTCCTCGTCATCATTGGACGGACTCCCCGGGACACAGAGGGACACCGAGGGACAAGGCGAGCAGCAGGACTCAGGACACTGACCGTGGTCTCGTCTCTCCGTGCATCCGGGTACTTCATCGCCATGACGCCGCGCTTTTTTCCCCCTCCGCTGTTTTTGAATCGTTTTGGACGCGGCGGCACCGTCGAGACGACGGAGGCTTGTTAGTGAAAGTGAAACAATATTTATTTTTCGCACACGCGCGGTTTCTTGCTCGCGGCTCGTGCGCGCGCCCCCTCAACCGGAAACGACGCGTCACCCGAGGCCAGCCGTAGTACGCGTGCACGCGCGCATTTGTTATTTAGAGTATCATTCGCGCATCCCCGGCCAAAGGAAATAACAATTATACGGGAAATAATGAGTTTTCCTTGTGGAGGCAAAAGCCAAATTCTTTTATGTAAAAAATGCATAGCGGCTTAAAACAATGTAGTGAGACAGTGAACTGTGGAAAGGGCCCAGGAGGCCTCGGTGCACAGCAGGCTGACTGCAGTGAGTCCTGAAGTGAACAAAGAAAAGGGGATGTGCTTTTATCAGGTTTACAAGCGAGCCCTGGTGACAGAACACGAGCAAGGGGAACTTGTACTTTATTTACCAAAAAAAAAGAAGAAAAGCTTGTGGTGATGAGACATCATCAGTTTGCCAGTAAAATGAGATAATCTACTTACTGTAACCCAATCATCAGTCTCTCTCACCGCCTGGTCGGCTTGAGGCGGCAATAACCAATGTTCTATTGTGGTTTCATTCACGGTTTGTAAAAAAAAGTGACAAATGGCCATCATACTTTTCCAAAACTGCCGTTTTCTAAGCCTTGCTTTGTCTCACTGTCACGAATCTTAAGATATTTCATTTGCATTGATGTAAAACAAAGAGAAGCAGTGTATCTTCACATTTGTCAAAGCAACTTCCAGATGTTCGGTGCTCTTAGTTGACATCGTCCTTCAAAGATTTATTACCAAAAGAGTTGATTATTTTCAGATAACTGAATAAACAATTATGATGACAGTTCCCGAGCTGTCACAAGAAGGCACTGTCATTATTCCTTTGATAATGTGAACCCGGCGTATGTTTTCATGGTGAAAGATGTTTCCTACCAACTATGATTTCCAACTGGAATGAACATAAAAGAGGGATTCAAAAATAATCATCTTACTTTCTTTTCTTTAGGAAAGGTATAGCTTTTCTGAAGAATATTAAAATTCTTCAGACTATTTCTAGTGTTGTCATCTTGCAACACAATACGGGCCCTTGTGTTACCTGGATTAACTGGAAGGGAAACAAAATAACACTATAATCCCCTGTGTTGAGGAACATCCACAATTTTCAGTGCCAGGCCAAAGAAACACTTGATGGCATTTCCACGTTGTGGTTGTGCAGGTATCTGTGTCACGTCGCCCCACCCGAATGTCAAACCACTGAAAATAATTCCCGAACTACACAAGTTCTGTATTCACCAGTAGAATAGTGGCAGTTTTGTCTCACAATACGAACATGGACCCGTATCTGTCCGAGCCTGTAACCCGCGGAGGGATTACTGAGCGAGTACTCCAGTGTCCGGGCACGTGCCCCCCACGGCTCCCCCTGGCCCTCTGCAAACTCAAAGAGACACGTCCCAGCCAGAAATAGACTTAAATAACCACAAAGAAATATAAAACAACTCGGTGACACACAAAAATACCTCAAAGTAGAATAAGACAAAACCACCAAGAGACATTTGGCAGGTATGAAGAAATGCAAACAGCAAAAGGACCACAAAGACCCACAAAACAACTAAAAAAAATACTATTTTCAAACTGTCTGCGCAATGTCTCATAATCTGTTTACGACTGACTGAGACTATTTGTTGTGTGATGAACAGGTTTGAAGCTGGAACTACAAGTCGAGACTGTTTGGCTTAACTTCCCTCGCGATGGAAGGACCTGTAACACAGAGAAAGAACAAAAACAGAGTTTCAGACAAGTAATCCGTCTAATCCATAAAGCTGTAAAAATGTCCGGGATGGAAAGGAGGGGAAAGATGGAGGACAGGGAGTTAGAAAGAGGGCTAATTTCAAACTAATTTAGCTAAGGTGATTAAGTGAGACTGGCTTGATGAGAAAATAAGCTTTTAGAAGGCCCCTGACCTTGTGTCGGTGTATTTACCTCTCGGGCTCATTGATGTTGAAACACCATATCAGAGAAGGTGTATTTCTACAGTTTATGCACAGAGAATTATTTATAAAAGGAAAAAAAATGTTAGATCACATTATTTCGAATTCATTTACATCTTTAAAAAAGCAAAGAAGCATCATTATTCTTCATGAATAAGATAATGCTTATTCAGTAGTTTATAGACTTAAAACGCTGAGGAATATGAAGGAAACTAACAGCCAAATCTAATGCATGCTGTGATAACTTGTGATCACATTTTGTAACGTGATTTTCAACCTGTTTACTTATTTCTGACCCGCTGAGGTTGATTGAAGAACCTTTACTCTGTGCCACATCGAACAATGAAAATGATAAAAGTTCATGTTGTGTAATTTCATGTTATCTTAATATTGATAAAGAAACATTTGGTGCCAAATCTGTCCGCACATCCTCCGATCACTGCTTTGGTAATTGCCTTACAACTATATGGCAACATGTGCTTTAATTATCAGTGAAGTCCGCGGAGGATCCCTAATATTCCGGGCCACCGTGGATGAAAGTGGACCGGGCCAATCCACGTGCAGATGGGCTGTTATGGAAGCAGATATACGGGCCCAGAGGCAGCCGGAGCCTTGCACGGCCCGGATCGGCCTGCCGGGCCTGTGCGGCGGCTGGCCTTGACCTGCGTGGCGTGCTGTACAGATGGGCCATAATTGGCTGGAAGGACCCAGGTAGTTTGCCAATCTGCAAAGGCAGAGAGATTAGATTAGCCATGTCAGATTACAGCAGAGCCGAGTCAGACAGTGTCATCGGGCTGTTCTGCAGCTCCAGACTCACCCACTGAGAGAGAGGGGAGGAAGGGGGGAGGGGAGGAAGGGGGCTGAGCCGTTGATGCGTACGACAGAAAACCAGGATGGTGATGACAAAAGTGTGTGAATGGAGGTGTGATAGTTAGGGACTAAATCTAAAAACACAAGTAAATAATGAAAAACAATGTGCCAAGGAGTGAGAGGAAATGTTGTATTTTTTGTAGACAAAATTGTTAAATACTGCAAAAGACCCAAAATGACACACAAGTTATACATCTAGTTATTTATATATCAGTTATATACACACACACACACACACACGCGCCCTAACACACACACACACACACACACACACACCAGTGATCACCCCCCTTGAACAGATGGTTCCAAGTGCCAAGCCACTGAATGAGATAATCCGTTATTATTCTGAATATTTTGATTATAACCCCGGTTGTCATTTCAAAATCATACACAAATCACCGCCTAACCTCAGTTTGATCCAAGGCTTCCCGCTGCTCTGAGGCTAATATCTTTGGCTCAGGGCCCAGCGCTTTATTTTAATACAACCGAGAGTGCTATTCCATAAGCTTCTCATTTTAGAAATTGACAATGTTCAGATGTGTTTTATTTAGAGAGCATAATAAAGGGGCTTGGGGGAGATTTGTCAAAGGTGTTTGCTTGTGCTGCTACTTTCAAGTTGGACTTAATACACAAATGGACAAACTGTGGATATTTTCTTCCCGATTACATACATTTTTCTCTTTATTATATTCTGCTCTCATATAACACTTAATGACATCAGGTCGTCTCTGTAGATTATGATAGTGAGATGCATGCAATTTATTTTTGAAGAACAATAAAGATTATTTTCTCTATCAAAATGCACATCCCCTACCCCCTTTGTATTTTAATTAAATACATAAGCAGTGCGGACTAAACTTAAATTAGTGAAGAAAAAAAATCAATAAGGGCGGTGGTGGAAGTTGCGGCCTGATGCCAAGTATTGATCTGTGGTTAATGTTTTTGTTCCGCGGTGCGCTTGACGCCCCAGGGACAATAAAAGACCAGTGAGATTAAGACAATTAGGGGGTTGATTGTTATCCAAAAGACGAGAAGAAGAAGATGAAGATTAAATAAGGGGATTTAGGTCAAAGTGGTGATGTCCAGAAGAAGGAAGGAGGAGGGCGGGGAAAAGGTGGGAGGAGGAGGAGGAGGAGGAGGAAGGATTGGGGTCAGAGAAACTGATCGTTGTAGCCTGGGACTGAGGAAGAGAGTGATGAAGAGGGGGAGGGCCGGTCTGATTCCCGGCAGCCGAGGTGAGTCGTCACCCAGTGAGCCTCACCTGACTCGCTGCACGCCTGTCTGGGGATTTTCCTCATCCGTCTAGACTTCTGAAATCGGCACTATAGCTGATCTGATGTTTTTTCTTTTCTCTCCTCTGTCTCACTCTCATCCCGGCCCCCACCTCCTTCTCTGGAGGGTCTAATTAGCAGACATTTTGTATTGATCCGCTGGATTTGCTCCTGAAATCCCCTTCTCTGTCTGCCAGACAGATCTTGGCTAAAGTCCTCTTCTTTGGCTGGTGTTCTGTGAGATTGAGGAGGTGGGGGGTTGGGGGGGGGGGCGGGGGGGGCGTTAGCCCACCTGTTGATCACAAGCGTGCAGACTTTGCGACACGCTTATATCACCCCTTTTTTATCCCTGTTCTCCCCAACACAACATCTTTAAGTCTCCAGATACCCGCTGCAGTCGGAGCTCATTTGGGCCGGCTAGATGGTAATTGTACTGCAGGTTTGAGTTCCCAATAATTAGGGTTTCAGGCTCTTACAGTCATTAGTTGAGAGAGAGAGGGGGATTCAGATGAACACCCTGGTAATTAAGTGTCATGGAAAGATTATGTAAGCTCAAAAGCACAATGTACTGGCTAATAAACCCAAATCTGTCAGCAAAGGCATCATTCAACTGGAGGAAATAGACTTTCAAAATGATACACGTTTTATTTCCCCCAATCAACAAGTATCATGCAGATTGGGGAACACGATCTAATACTCTAATACTGTACCAAAGGTTTTGGGGAACCTGTGCTACATTTGCAGCTACTTCTATGTTTTACTACAATACCAAAAAACTAAGTATCTAATATTAGAATATTAATAACCCAGGAATTGATTTGGCATTGTACTTCTTTCTTTGAACAAAAAATAAAAGTTTTAGTTCTCCCATTCACATGAGCTCACATCAAGCTCGCAGAAATGCAGAATGACACATTCTGCAGATAACGCCATGCAGCGCTTACGTTCGGTAAAAGATCATGTAAAAATAACAACCACAGCAGCAGAAGATCACAGCAGAACCACAGAAGACAGAAGAAGGTTTTAAACATGGGCATCGGAGCAAATTAATCTTTTACGCCGTCAAATGTGATGACTCAAAGAACGTATTGCAGTAGATAAATGTAGATGCACAGGGATGTCCAACAGCGAGTGTCTCCTGGACTAAGTACACATTTTTGACGACCAAACATTCCAATCTTAAATAATCTAAGGAACACTCATTTTAATGTCATTATAAAAATTGTCTGTGTCAGGTAGAGCTAACGTAAGCTGGTGAAATACTTTTGTTAGTAAACTGTTGTGAGAATTGTGCAAATATCCCCCACTGGTCCAGCATGCACCATGCATATGCTTCCTCTTCTGCTGTGTGTGATCATTCACAGGTCTAAACTGAGAGAATCACAGCATCAACTTACGGGTGTTTCTCACAAGCGTTCTTTGTCTGAGGTTATTTTGATGTTGTTTTAAATCGACAAATACCATTCACATACTGAAAGGAAGGGCTGAAAGGCTCGTTGTATCTGCAGAAAAAGAAGAAGCCTGTTAGTAAGACTGTTCAATAGTTGCCAGTAACTACAGGAAGATGAACTATTTTTGTGTGTTTCACTCATTGCTCATTGCTCATACTCATCGAGTTCATGAAAAAAATACAAGGATGTGTTCGCAGTGGTGCGTTGTTTTTCTACAGCCTGCAAACCAGAGTGGAAGGAAAAGAGACAATATATACATTTCAGTTTAGAAGCAATTTTATGAGGGATGCGGATGCCAGAACGTTTTATTTTTCAAAGATTCCAGATATATTCTGCTATGATATTAGATTGTGCTTAAAAGTCCCTTCTTCCCTCCAACGGTGTAAAGTTGCTACATGCACGGCACAGGCTGAAGATGATCGCAGATAAGGATGTTGCTTGTTCTGAAGCATCTGGCCATCGTCTTCCTTCCTCCTCTGTGATGGCGTGCAATCCAGCTGAGGTGTGAAAATGAGATGTTATTTTGGGTTTTCAGAGTCAGCCTCTGAGAAACTTTGGTATTTCGCAAACAAATAATGGTGAGAAAGTGTGAGCTCTCACTTCATGTTAAATAGTCATGAAAAAGGCAGGCAACAGGCTAAATAATATTTTTCAACATAATTCAAAATCCCATACATTCAATCTGTTTTATAAAGTCTTTAGCTGGTATTCAGTATTTCTACACGTAGCATTTCTAATTTCGTATTGCTCTCATTTTACGTTCAAACCTGTTTTACCATGATGAATTCCTGGTGTTATATTTCTATTTGTGACTTACTTTTATTTGGTATTTTTGTCTCTCTTTTGAATATCAGCTTTTGTTTCAGCTTTGTGCGGATCAAATGGTGTTTAAAAAAGGTATAAAGACACAGACACAACAATTAAATGCTCTGAATAAAAAAACTACCGGGGTCTCAATTTGCCAAGCCGTGTGTCTGCGACAGACTGATGCAATGGTTGTCAGCTAATAATAGTCACAACAAAGGTAAGAGCTCTTATAGTCCTAAGGCCTTAAACTGGTTTCAGTTTTTTCAAGTACTCCAATGCAGCTTTCACATGCATCCATTTTTCACATACTCATGTTAAACCTCTTTGAAATAGAAACTTCTCTAAATGTGATTGTATTTGAACAGGTGTAGTTCCACAACATCCAACAATGATTAGAAAAAGAATAGAGTAAGGTGATGTGGTGGAATATGACAAAAACAATGTCCAGCTCATGACACACGTCTTTAGAGGGATAAGGAGATCAGGAGAAAAGATTTAAGTCTGTTGTTTGTTTGTTTTTTACCTCCTGTGAAACAATCATTCGCACATCTTAGAAGACCAGAGTTGCCCACCGCCCTCCACTGAAGATTATAAATCAAGATTATGTTTTAAATCATACCTGGATTATGTATGGTTATCCTTTTTGACCTATAGATACCACATAGTATTGTTTTCATATGTATGAATGATTGCTTCCATAAGCTTAGAAGGCACTGCCTGTTTGTCATTTCATTGTCTTTAACGCTTCTTATGGAAAATCTTCTTGTAGCAACAAAAGGAAAAAGCGCTTTGGACACGTGCAGAATTATTTGATGGATGCTCACAAAAGTCGCACTGTATGATGTGTTTGAATTTGAAACAAACCACCCTACAGTATAACAAGATGCATTTTATCTTGCTTTTGACACTACAAATAATAGATGCGTCTTTTGGTTGCACAATAGAGTTTAAAGATGACTGAAAAACTCCCACACCAACTGAAAAAATGTGACCCCCCAATCACCAATAACCTCAATCCGTTTAAAAACAAAGATGCTTCCAGGAAAACAATTGCCCATGCTTGTTGGTATTGAAATGCAATACTGTAATCTTACATATTTAAGGTTGAGCCAGTGGGGATAATCCCTCCGGTTAAAGGGATCTCATGTAAAACTAAGCCGGCCCGACTCGGTAAACAACAACCCCCTGAAAAGTGATGTTTCCGGGGTCATCCGCTTCCTCGTGAAGTCAATGGGGTTGTTTGTAGGGACAACATTTACAGAAACAAACATCATCATGCAAATAATCCTCTGCTGCTCAGCTGTTTACTGTTTACCATGACGGCACCGGGAAAACACCAAGGGAGGGGAGCGCCAGTAAAACCAGAAGGATTGGGGCCACACAGAGTGAGACATTGTCATTACAACATAAAATATATATATATATATATATAGGGACTTATTTCCTGCGCTGACTCAAGGCCGAGAAGCAAAAACAAGCAAACAACTTGAGCGCTCACGCTTCTTGCTTGCTGGTCTGTTTCCACTTTCATTGGCAGTGGCCTGACATTATAGATTACAGTAGGCAATTCAGCAAAGAGTTGATATCTGTGAGAAGGGATTGGCTCATGCAGTTCTTAAGTGGGGTTGTATGAGGCACTAAGAGAAAAGCAGCAAACTCCTGCAACTGGTACAGCATCAAAGTGTACTGGTCTACTGCTACCACGAGCAGTTGGTTAGGTTGTGTTGTTGTAACCCATTAAAACAACAAACTCACTGCTTTTGTTTCCTTTAATTGGATATAGATGCTATCTTGAAAGATTAAAGCAGTAGGGCATCTAAGGGCACTTGTACAAAGCTACATCAGCACATTGGCCGTTGGTTTGGGTGCATAGTGGAGAGCGGATTCAGGGTGGTGTAGGCCGGTGGAATCAGTGCTTATTGATGTGTAAACAACAAGATTACAAGGTAAATAATAATAGCCCCATTTGTTTTCTTGAAGCATAGGGAAACTACAATGTCCCACGTGGACCATTAGTTCTTGTTCTATGGGCGGTGAATACATCTTTTCACGCGGTATATCGTGTTTGTTTGTGTATAGCGCAAATATTGCCACACTCTTCAAAGAATAAGATCAACACATCTTGATTTCACATCTTGGTAATAATGTATAAAGGGATGGCATATTCTTGGTAAATAAATGATTAGCTAATAACAAATAACCACATGAATTCGTAAAGTATTGTGTGAATTAAATGTATGACAAATAATTAACTACCAAATATCCTCCTCTTTAATAAAGAATTTTGTAAAACAATCTGAAAACACACACATTTTAGTTATGGTTGTCATATATTTTAAAAACATAATTGTGTATCAGAAAATCTGGATATTTGATTTTATCATGAAATGGCGCAATTAAAAGACAATAAATTATTATTATAGAGAATTATCCCTTAAAGAATAAGCCCTGTGTTCATATGGTTCACTACATCACGTTAGTGGTCCAAATATAAGAATTTCATTTGTATTATACAAGCAGTAGTCAGAGAATGTGTTTAAAGGGTCTCCTTCCCCACAGCAATTTAAAAAACTTAAACCTACATTATTATTTTCCTTTAACCAGCATTTAAATTGGCTTGATTGTATAATCAACAGGTGGCAGCTTTCTCTGTACTACAGGTGTAAATTTAGACCAGACTATTAGAAAACACCCGGGTAATATTAACTAAGTATTTTCAATTCTTTGGTTCTTTCGTCTAACTTTCTCTGTCCCAGACAGCCTGAATGCAGCTGACATCAGGTTTTTCCTCTGGTTATCCTTTCTGGTCTCCCGGTGCCGCTACCTCGCTCCCTCTGCACTGCACAACAGGTTTCCCCCGCTGGGAGAAAAAAAAAAGCGTGTGTCTGAAAACATCTAATGTCCCGGATGTGATGTGTGTCCAGTGTGAGATGCGCGGCTATCGTGGAGTGCCGGGTCTTTAGTCTCTGAGCCCTGAGCCTGAGCCCAGACTGTCTGCAAATTAGAGAAATTAGCCGAGCCAGGCGCAGTGAAAGAACCCAAATCCCCACTTACCCTCCCTCTACCTCCCCCCACACACACACTCCTTCTCCCAAAATTAACCCCCACGCCACACTGGTCAGTAAAGCTCCACTCTTGGAATAGCGGTCTCGCCATATGGCAGCCAATTTACTATTTCACTGGCCAAGTTAGGAAGGAAAGGGGGGAGAGGGGGCGGGTATTTGTGATCGACACGAAAATAGTTAGTGTTTTAAATAAATATACCGCCATATCCATGTGAGAAGAAAACATTTTCCATTTCTTGCACTTTCATAATATTATGTTGTCCACATTTACCGTTTAACGTTTACGTAAGTCATGAAATCAAACATTTTATTTGTTATTGTTTAAACTTAAACCTAAATGCAACGAGAGAATTGAGTCCAGCCTGGAATCCGTTATGTTGACGTCTAGCATAGCGGTTATGTAAGCATTTAAAGAGCAGTAACACAATCTATATCTTATTTGTCGGCACAGTTGTATGTGTGTCTTAGTCACTGTTAAGAAGCCAACTACATGGGTTTCTCTTATGAAATGTAAGACATCTCAAGTGAAAAACACAATTACAGTTACACATGTCAGGAAAAAATGATTTCTTTCAAATGTGATTCATTACTGTTTGTGGCCTTTCACATGCACACTCTCAAACGGGCAGCGTCGCCGCACATGGAGGAGTCACACTCTTTCTTAATGGCACGCCTCCACATGTTCTTTCAACAGCTTTCTCCTGTCCCGGCTATCTTTGTGCACGGTGACCCACGGCTCTGTATAATTAGACTGTGCGTGTCTGAAAATAAAGGGAATGCTCGCCAGACACGTGTGAGGCCTGCGTGCAGGGATGACCTGGCCTACATCTGTACCTGTGATTGAGCGAAAACACCCATCAGTCCAGAGCCAGTATCAGCGCATAGCAAAGAGAATCCATTATTATTATTTCTTCACCTCCCTACTTTACCCCAGACTAAAAATACAGAATAAAGAATTGCGCCTCTGTGTGTTTTTTATAAGTTGTGGATCTATTTGGTCATATGTGTGTTGTAAGGGTCTTAAGACTCTTAGTTAAAGATGTTCTACAGTGCGATGTAGGTCAAGGAGATACAGTGGCAGCCGATTGCTCATTAAGTGCCAAACCAAGCAAAAGTCTATCAGTGTGTTTTTCAGTGGCAACAGGCCAGCCATCTGCTCTTCCTTTATTCATTCATTAACATGTCCTCTTTGTGTGCACATGGACGTGTGTGTGTGTGTGTGTGTATTAATGTGTAAGCATTCACCACAACAGCCACTTGCTGTCCAAGTGTACAACGTCACTGATGTTGTTGTCCAAAGCCAACAGTTGTGTGTCAGATGGCACAATCACATGACCACAGCGGCTTGTGATTGGCCAGAGCGTTGAGCTGAAAAAGGTTGGCGCAATGCAGGCTCATGAGCTTCTGGTGATGGTGACAGAGTGCCCACAGCAAGAGTGGATACCCAAAGGATATAACCCATCGCTGAAGAATACACCAGAGAAAGAGGAGGGAGCCGATAAAAACAATTAAGGGATGACATAGCCAAAGACATGAGGATCCTACAGCTGCAGGAATGTGTGGAAGTAAGTCATGTCTCCTTTTCCTCTTTTCTTGCTGAGAGGGATGACAAAATGGTTAAATGATACGGGGTGAGCGCAAAAGGACAAAAGTCTTTAACATGGATTTCTAACAATTAATTACAACAATCTATTCAACTTCAGGTCAAGCTACTCAGATTTTGTCTCCACTGCAAATATTCTTTCTATCTAAACATGTACCCTTCCTCAAGCTCACATAGAGAACAGCTGATTTCTGTGGCACTAAAATCTCTTTCTCTCTCTTCTTTTTCCAGATCCTGATCTTTAACCAGCGTACCTAAGACAAGGGACCAACCCCGACCAAACCAAAGTACTTCACACCAAAGCAATCAAGACCAAACCGGGCCAAACTGAACCAAAGCTCCAGGAAGCCTGCGTCCATCAGCTACTGAATATTCTATATTGTCAAGATGAAGCTGGAAAGCCCACTAGGAGACATGAGCGGGTGGAGGGAGGTGGACTTTGTCCTCAACTGCACCTACATTGTGCCAGACCAGGTGTCGGACCCCAGTTTCAGCCTGCCCAAAGCCATGACGTCCATCCCACGCAACCTCACCTTTGAATACAGCACAGACAACGAGGTAAGAGCCACTCAGACAGGAGACACAGAATGGCCTTTACATCACATCTGATCTAAAACGGTTTACACGATTTGCTGGGCCCCAAGTGACAAATTGATGCTGTAGAATACAGACAGCGCTCATGTTCTATCCTGAGAAACCCTACCTTCACTCTCCTTTGAGCTTGAACGGGCAGTTTTTCCAGTCAGTTTATAGTTTTTGTGGTTACACTTTGAAATTTGAAATCTCAGTCGCCTTTCATGCTGTTGGGCCATCTGCATTTGGCTCCTCGAAACAAAAGTTGAGCTGACTAATGGGCTCTTGGCGTATACAGTAGAGGGAACCGCATAAGCGTGCATGTGGGGTTGTGGCCACCGGCAGCTTGAGCTCAGGGGCCTTTTTGCCGAAACATTGTGCAGCCTCTTCTGCACTCTCACGCGTATATTGACGCATACAGGCCTCTCTTGCTCAAGACACGCACATGCACGCGCCAGATGTCAAGGGTCAGCTCGACTTCCAGCACGCAAGCCTGTCTCATTCACATCGTCCTACCCGGGCGATTCAGGTTGTGCAAACGCAACACCTCCGAGCCTTTTCAGTTTGCCGACTGTTGCAGTGCAGCAGGCTCCCGCATCAGCACGGACACGTCACCGCCAAGTACCGCAGTCGTGCTTTCAGGCCAGCTTTTAAAAGGCAATCTGTACCGAAGAGCAAATGTTCTTTTTTAAAAAGGAAGAGAGAGAAAGAGAGATGTCACTCACTGGTTTTGGAGTCCACACTGTTGCTTGCGGTTGGACTAGCTTTCGTCTTCCTCTTTCTGTCCTTTCCCAGGCAACACTTTCTGCTGTCGTTCCCCTTCTCTACTTCTCTCGGCCTTGACTAAGCAGAAGTTACTGCTGGAGGATGAGAAAAGCATGCAAACCAAGGTGATAAGAATCACTTTAAGGGCTCATTTCAGAACTCCCGGTCCTTGCTGACTGTGAAACCCATCTTACAAACACTTGATGGATTCAAACTTCCCTTTTGCCATTTGGCTTGTGCTCACATGCATCATTGCTACATCAGGCAACTAGGTGTAGGTGTGTGCATCAGCAACACAAAATCAAGCACAAGCACAGACTGCTGGCCGGTAATCTGCTTTGCTTAAACTTGCCCTTTTGCATTGAGTGGTTTGCCTCACTAAATATGGTTGTGTGTGAATCCTTCTCCTCCACTCCCTAAAGCTAAAGTTGGAAAATCGTTTGGCTGCAACGATCGTAAAACACAGCCGCTACTTTGTGCGGGTTTGTGGGACAGCTGCACGCGCAGTTCACACCTTTATTAGGAAGGGATTTTTAACGCGGGTCCGATACACCGGTTTCGGATCAAATGTGTTTGTCTTTAAAACCCATGTCGTCATAGTTTAGCACCTATGTGGCCACCTGGAAGATCCCCTACATCCTCTTATTCCGTAACTCAGAACTTTCACACACTTTTTCCGAAACTCCTTTTTTTCCCGTGTGTTTTTTTTTTTCTCCATTCCAAAGCGTGCCAGGACATGCAGAGAAGGTCGGAGGGGGCACGTGGCAGATGGGGTTGTTAGCCAGTGAGCTGGGAGAGAGAGAGCAGCATAGGGGACGGATAGGGGGGTGTGAGCCGGAGAGGGTGGGGGGGATTTAGGTTAAAACCAGATGATTAACTTTCATTGGGAACAGGCAGCCATCCTGGCAGGCGCACAAGCTATTTTGAGGGGGTTAAGAAAAGACAAGGGGATTGGGGGAAGGCCAGAGAAAAGGGGGGGGGGGGGCGTTTAGAAGTGTGATAGAGCGCTTCCATTTAAGAACGCTCATCCTTCCTTCTTCAACCCCCACCCACCCTCCCCGCTGCACACCCCCACCCCGCCCAAAAACCTCCTCCCTCTCCCATCTTCCCAACCTGGCCGAACTGAGCGGTTAAGCTGCAGCGGCGGTCAAAGCGACTCGTTAGTCACGCAACGGCAGCAGAGCACAATGTCCCTGTCACAATGGTTCATCACATCCGGGGACCAGCCTCCCTCGCCTCCTTGGCCGCTCGATCCCCAAACACACACACACACACACACACACACACACACACACACACACACACTCCTCCTGCACTCAGTGAGCGGTTGTTCTTCTAATGAACTTCTTGTACTTCATTTGCAAAGCCGCCTCTTTCCCTTGGCGGGGCTATAAAACCATCTCAGGGTGCGGAGGTGTTTGTCATTTTGGTTTGCTCAGGTTTGACCTTTATACCAGACGCCATTGAAAAGCTTTTCAGGGTCCGTTGGAATTAGAATGCCTCAATAAATACACGCTCTTCCTTCCAAAGAAAGAGTGTGTATTTATTGATGCGAGGAGGAGGAGGAGGGGGGGGGGGGTATAGGAGGGTAAGAATTGAAGACAAAGCTCCTCAAGACACAGAGACTGAGCGTACGCCGCAGATGCTTCTGCCGGATGGCTTGTGTGTGTGTGTGTGTGTTTGGGTTCGTTTTGAGAGGCGTTGACCCCAAGCCTGTCCACTTTCTAAGAAAGTGTGAATCATGAAACCGTTCTGCAGAACAAAGAGACGGACATATCCTGTTGTTCCTTCCTTTAGATTTCTCAGTTTTCTGCTCCAACCAACCTCAAACTTTCAGAAATTACTCAATAACCTGCAGGATAGGTCTTGCTCTTACCGCAACTTACTCAATGTACTGGTTATTAGACTATAGACAAAAGGTGTGACTCATTTCAAAGAGGTTACAATTGGACTTTTAGGCTTTGATCCAACGACCAAGCAGTGTCACTATTTTCTGTATTTATTGCCCTGGTTGCTTTTTTTCTATGACCATGGTTACAAGACAGACAACAGGTGGGTGACAAACAACAACAGGTGACTCTGTCTATGGAGTTTATAACGACAGCAGGTCACAGATCAGTAGAGTAGGTCAGAGAAAGTGTAATTCTCTTCATTTGATTAGCTAGTTAGTGTTGAAAGTGTTTTTTTAACCTGGCTGGAGAGCTGTCTGGGCAAACGTGACAAAGCAACCACAATTGCAACTGAGGCCGACGACCTGCTGGACATTCACAATGGACACACACAAGTATTGCACTATGCTATGAATGTTTGAAGAAACATCTACTTTTGAAAGCTCTTTCAACATCTGTTCTGAGTTAATGTGTAACATTTTCCATGAGAGATGAACGATGGAAAATGGATAAATGTAATGATGGATTTGATCTGTGTTGCAGGTGATGGGCGTCTTCAGCAAAGAGTACATTCCTCAGGGGACTCGGTTCGGCCCTCTGCAAGGGGTCATCTACACCAAAGACAACGTTCCCAAACAGGCCAACAGGAAATACTTTTGGCGGGTAAGCGAAACACGCACGCAATATACCGTATACCAATTCATGTGAATTTCCCCGTTGCTCTTATTGGATCTCAACCTTTACGGGGGATCCCGTTTATGTGTTAAAACTTGAGCGATATTAGTCAAATCTAGAGCGACTAAATGGACCTGGGATCAGGCGAGGAGCGACTCGGACAAGGTTAGACAGAAATAGACGTCCGTAATAACAAGTTTCACACCGAGTCAAATCCATACGTCAACACACTCCAGTACTCTAAGGGATTTTGGTCAAAGTTTTAAGAGGAAGTCAATGTTGCCGGTAATGGTTTCCCTCTCACAGTCATCAAAGTTTACCGTCACACACACAAAGGACTATTGCTTGTCATGCAGGCACAAACACTCAGACTATCCTTATCTTTCCTCATACCAATAAGTCTTCAGGCCCCTGGTTTCTTTTCTCCCTTTCTCTCTCTCTCTCTTTCTCTTGCTTTCATTCTATCTTCCAGAAAGCTTATGTCACTGAGGAATTCTGCTGAGTCAGAGTTTTTGTTCCCATCCTACGTGTTTTCCTTCCGGCCGTATTTCCTGTAAGCTTGTGCAAGGGGTGTCGCGGCGGTGCAATAGTGAAAGTGTGACGTCCTCCGGGAGGGATTGTGTTACGAACTCGTGACACAGGTAGAGGGACGGGGGGGCTGACGTGCGGCTGAGGGCACGCCCGCATGCCGCTGTGTTTGGACGCCTGACAGGCGGGCTGGCAGGCGGCCATCAGTTACAACTCGCTTGTCGAAGATCGTAACCACGGTTACCAAGTTTACCACCAAGCGTGTACTGCACTAATCTAAAGAAGAAGAAAAAAAGAGAGAGATAAGGAAGGAAGAGGGGGAAATGAGAGAGACGGCAATTGCGGTGAGTGGACAACCACGCCCACTAGGCGTGTGTACTTAAACAGTGCTCACCGACACAAACACACTCGGGACGCAAAGAGCAGAGCTGTTGGGTGCAGCAGACAATACACAGTGACTGAAAGCTGAAGGATAATTAACTGTACATGGCAGAGGTGATCATTCTGAATATTTTCTTCATAATAAGCTATTCAAATTGTTGTCAGCGGATTTCATTTTCAAGAATTTGAGCATCACATGCTGAAATGTCTTTAGTAATATAATCAGTGGACGTCCAATATTGAATACATTTCAGCCAGTTGCTTCAGGTATGAATACGTTGTAATCCTTGTCATCTCTCCACTTCTTCTCCTGCAGATTTACAGCAATGAGCAGCTCCAAAACTTTATTGACGGCTATGACGTCCACAGGAGCAACTGGATGCGTTACGTCAACCCGGCCCGGTCTCTGGCCGAACAGAACCTGGTGGCGTGCCAGAACGGCCGGGACATCTACTTCTACACCATTGGACCGGTGGAGCCCAATCAGGAGCTGCTGGTCTGGTACAGCCAGGAGTTTGCCCAGAGGCTCTGCGGCCAGCAAGCCGACATGAAACCGAGTGAGTGCAGCGGGAGGGACGGCTTTGCTAGTTTAGTATCAAGATGTGGTCTTTCAACAGAAATCTTGCGAAAGAGGAAGAAATGATTTAGAGGCGGTGCATCACAATGACACACGCCTGATTTACATGTGACAAAACGTGACAAAACGCTGCGTCAGAAGGCGATACAAACTGATGCGTGCTTAAGATGAATGAAGACGTGTTTACGCTTCCTTCCTGTGAATAAGACATGATGTTATCTTTCACCAACAATGGAGATAGTTGGTTTATTGCTATTTATTCCTGTCTGGCTGAAGGCAAATATCTACCATTATCATTGGGGAATGCATACAAACGTAGACTAAAACAAATCTCAGTCAGATGTGGTGAAGTACGTGATATTTTAAGGAGAGCAGAGAAATCTGAGGGGAATAAAGTCTGGTCAAAGTACCGTTACGAGTATTTGTTTGCAGCCAGTTGTAGAACGGCAAGTCATCCCGTATGATTATGTGTCGCCATGAAGTCCGATGACTCATACAAACTGGACACACCAGATGGGTTGTCATTCATCTTGGTGACTAATGCTGAGGTGGTATGACTACATTTCATCAACTTAAAAGGATCTTTAGTGTTCGTTTCCAGTTCAGGTATTCTCATTGTTTAACCATCCCGGTTATCGATGTTCTGATACATTTATATTTAAGCGAGTCTCACTTGGAAACTTACAAGTTACAAGCAAAGCTTGATTCTCTATAAATTAATTTGAATATTCAGTGAAGTGAAAAAAAAAACAAAAATGCTGCTTTTCAAATCACATCTAAAACACAAACGTATGATTTACAAAATGCTACATTTGGAAACTTCGTTTCTTCATATTTGTTAAAACTGTAACTGTGGTGCAGCATTTTAAATATGTAGTTATCATGGTACATATATGACACAACATACAGTAATGGTGACAAATTCTCAGAAGAGACAAAAAAAAGAGCTGTTTCACATTATCTTGTGAGAGAGACGTATCTAGAAAAGGTTTTGCAAATGAAACTCTGAATCTTGGCATGACAGATGGAGTCCCACACACTTAACTTCTGCGCCCACATCAAAATCACTACTGTGATTCACAAACAGAAACCTATAGCTTATGATGGACACGGTAAGTCAGAGCGAAACTACTATCATTTACCATAAGAGGCAGGGCCTTCTATGGGTGGAAGGTTGTTGGAGTGTGTGAGGTACACAGCTCAAACCAGATATTACGATACGCTTTTTCCATTATATGGTGCAGTTATTCAATTTGTATAATAATGCTGTAACTATACTCAATTTTCATTTAATCTGTTTACAGAATACACAAACTCTGATGAAGACCGAGAGCCGGAGTGTCCCAAACAGCACCTACCTCAGACGACATGGAGTACAGACAGAACAAAGGAGGAGGTGAAGGAAGAGAGGGATGAGGATGGAGAGGAGAATATCGACGTGGAGATGTTGGAGAGAGACACACCGCCTGACACGCCTGACACGCCTGACAACCACATCATGGATTTCAGCAAAAAGGTCGAGACGGAGGCGAGCGCCGGGGACACAGAGGACCGGGGCATAATTCCATCCCCTGAGCCCCAACACGGAGAGAGAGGCCCGGCCTTAAATCACCGGTACTCACCGGATCCTCAGCCCGCAGTCCCGCCCCAGCAGCGAAATCTCCCTCTCCACCTCCACGGCCTCTACAGGGAAGGTGTCTCATCCTACCCGATTTATCCCCAATCCAGACCCATCCACCCCAATTACCAGCTGCTTCCTCCCTACGGCGCGCACTATCCTCGCCTCCTCCTCCCCTCGTACTCCCCTCCCTTTCCTGGAATGCTGCCCTCAAGAGGATACCTCCGATACAACAGCTACCTGGGCGCCGACGGCCCTCAGTACCCACCCATGGGCCAAGCTAATTTACTGCCGGTGTCCCTCCCCTACCCTCCCCCGCCTTCACAGGGGGGCCTGAAAGAACTCAAAGCAAACGTGTCGCCGCCGCGAGGCGCGCCAGCCACGCCAGAGCTCTCCCCTCTCCCCAAACCCGACGGTCAGCATCATCCTACCGAGCAGTCCCCCTCTGGGTTTGAGGAAGCCATGAATCTAAGCCTGGATACGATCAAAAGCAAAGCGGCGACACGCAACGGCCCCGGCCACAAATCGCTGCCCTACCCACTGCAGAAGCAGAATGGAAAGATCAAGTACGAATGTAACATCTGCTCAAAGACTTTCGGACAGCTGTCGAACCTCAAGGTAACTGCTTCGACACGGCTCCCGCTCTGCTTGAAACTTCTCTTCTATTCGTTCCAATTTGTACACACTGTTTGACACCAGTGCTCATGATGTATGTCTTCCTATTTCATTTGTAATTGTAGGTCCATCTCCGAGTGCACAGTGGCGAAAGACCGTTCCAGTGTAACCTGTGTAAAAAGAGCTTCACGCAGCTGGCGCACCTCCAGAAACACCACCTGGTCCACACGGGGGAGAAACCACATGAATGTCAGGTATGTTGAAATAAATTGTGAGTGGGAAAGACACAAATAGAAAAACAGACTGTAAACACTGTAAAAGTACACCCAGGTTGTTTGTGACTCACATACCTTTCTGGTAAGACCGTGTCTGTTTGACTTTCCATGAGCCATTACTCACTTGGTCATGCGATATTGACACTCGTGATGCTTTGGGTGTAGATTCATTAGAACATAGAAAGAGATGTTGTTTTATGGAGGTTTGCCGCAGAACTAGAATTACATGGTCAACCCTAAAGCAACCGCGTAAATGACACATCAACATTCCCGAACCCAATCCAAACGTGTTGACTGTGGCTTAAAGAAGCCTTAACCTTTTATCTCGTGCTTTTCAGGTGTGTCACAAACGCTTCAGCAGCACCAGCAACTTGAAAACACACCTCCGCCTCCACTCTGGGGAGAAACCCTACCAGTGTAAGCTGTGCAACACCAAGTTCACCCAGTACATCCACCTCAAACTGCACCGCCGCCTCCACAGCAGCCGCGATCGTCCCTACCGCTGCCAGCTCTGCGCCCAGGCCTTCTTCCACCGCTTTTCCCTCCGCATCCACCAGTGCAGCTGCTGCCTGGCTAACTCCAACATGCCCGTCGACGTACACACGAAGCAGATGGTGGAGCGATTCGATGCCAGCCAAGAGGCCGACATGCTCACAGAGGCGGCGTCGGCAATGCAGGTGGAGGAGGCGGTGGAGCGCTGGTTGGATCGCACCTTGGAGGGGGAGGGAAAGGAGGACCAGAAGGAGGCGACCCTACTGCTGAAAGCCCTGGCGGCGGCGATTAATTCACCAGCAACGCCCGTGGCCCAATCAGCGACACCCGCGTCACATCACAGCCCTCCACTGGCCTGTCAGGAGAGGGCCAGCGTTGTTCACCTCCACCACCGGCCAACAGTGAAGACAGAAGGACAGTGAGAAGGAGTCGAGAGGGGACGGTGTAGAAAAAGGACATACAGCATACCAGAAACCAAGAAAACCGATGTTTCACCAAATAAAACTCCCCGAATAGTCCATGATGGGCATTAAGGGTAAACTTTGATAATCAAACAAGCGCAGCACCAAAACAAGAGCATTCCAAAGACTGGGCGAGGGTATTCAGTTATTGTACTTCCTCCCAAAACTCAGTTTAAAGGGAGGAGGATGTCGTTAAGCTGTGAAATATTGAAGACTCTTTTCACTCAGGTAGAGAATTGTTTGCTTTTTTGTGCTTTAACTTATTACTTTTCTTGAAATTTGAGTTGTCTTTATTTATTTAGTTTATGATAGTTTATTTTTTGACTGTTAGTGTTTTTTCTGTGTTGATTTGATCTCTTAGGAAAACCACAAATGGACTCAATTGGACCAATGGTAGCACAACCCTGCGGAAGAGTCTTCCCTTGATAAATTGTGCAGTGTTCGGCTTCGGCTTTGTGTGACGGCGTGTTTGAGCTTTGGGTGCATGAGTGCAGCGAGTGGACGTTTATACGAACGACAGCGCACAGTGAAGTGGCACAAACCACATTTCTTGTCTTTAACTATTTGCGACTATTTTGTTTATTTATGATATTAAAAAAGGGAAAAAATCGGGTCTGTTAAAATTGTGTGTTAATAAGCAATTGCCAAAACTACAATCAAAGAACATGAATGTGTTTGTCTTTTGGCCATTTATTCAACTGATTACATTAAAGGTGAAGAAAGCGGTTAAGAAGAAAAAGCATTACCCCTTTTTTCTTGATTCCCCAGCAACTTCTCGCAGTAAATTTCATTATCAAAGACACAACGTACTGAACCAAACCAAATATCACCAAAAGAAACCAAACTACATATTCAATGTGATTGCCGTATGTTCATTAAAAATGTACACTGTCTTTCTTATTGCAGCACGCTATGCTCCTACTGACTGGCTGCGTTGCTTTTCACTGGATTCAAATATTTCAAACAATTCCTACGCACAACACTTTAGTGGGAAAGTTTTGGACGACAAAGACAAGCAACACAGGTGTGCTTTTGTTTAGGCAGGTACTGTTCTTGGAAATTGTACTACTGAGTCAGTGATCTACTTCTTTCATGATTTGAGTAGCGTTTTTTTACTTGGTACAATATGTTTGTCTATGTAGTTTATTTTTGCAAACAAGTGATGAGATGTTAAGAATTTATATGTGAGAGACTATTTTTACTTTTATATTTACATGATGTAGCATATTAAAGATATTGTTTCTATAAGTCCTGCTTTGTGTCGGTTTCTGTACCCGTGCAAGATGTAGGATTTTATTTTTATTTTATTTTAACAATGCAGAAACTGGGAAGGCGACTCATGCAACAAAAAACAGTAAAGTAAAAAAAGTACATTGTTCGTCCATGCAATCGTCAACGGGACCCCGATCTGCATCGGAGTTTGTAAAAAAAAAAAAACAGTATCAGATCAGAACTGGAAAAGTTAAAATCTGCGTAGTTATAATGACTTCTACGTTAAGGTTAAAAACATGGTTTTGTATGACAACAATTAACATGAAGGTCAGGCATTATATTGGCAACCACTAAAGGTGACTTGAAATGCATGAATTTTAACCCTTACAAGAACTTTCCACAGCGGCCACAAATTTTTCTTGGTGTAAAATTACTGGTTGCGTGCAATTAAACGGTTACCGACAGGTCAAAGGAGCCAGAAATTCAAGTGGAAATTCCAGCAAAACGCTCTTCCCATGAAATACAGAGTTACTGTACCGGTTTGTTGTAGGCTCGAACACAATGCATGCGTCCATGCAACAACCTTGCTACCCCTCTCTTCCTGGTAATAAACTCTAGCACGTTTCAAGCTACATTCCCCTTATTGTTTCACTTTTCGGCTTCTCTTTCCTTGAAAACACAGGAAATGATACTAGCCGGCCACCACTGAAAACCAGAGCGGCAGTGTTTTAAAGTATAACCAATGTCCAACATGACATTTGTCGATTTTGAAATTGAATCTTGCCCTCTGCTTTTCTCAAAAGAAAAAACAGTCTGAGAGATTTACGGGCACAGCAGGCCTACCTAAACAAACATGAAACCGCAAAAGATGATTTTAACTTATCATTGTCGTCTCATGACAGTAAGACACTTTCATCTACAAAATCGGTGGCAAAGTTAGTGTCAGAATGGTTTGCTCTTTACAGTAATAATCTCCCTCTCTCTTTGTCTCTTAACCCCTTTCTTTTGCAGACAACTCCTCATTCTATAGTGTTTCCTCTTCTGCTCTGTGCTGTGGGGGAGAACCCCGCGGCAAACACCCACGCGCCGCTGACCAGAATAAAGGTACTTCAGACCTTTAAAATGCACAGTCAAACTGCAGTGGTGACAGGAAATCCTGCACGTCTCTCAGGCTCCCAGCTGCACTACCCTATTGCGCAATCAAGCAATAGAAGCAAAAGCATGGCGTCAAATACCTGTGTGTTGTTCTGATGAAGCGCAGGAGAGACCCGAAGAAAAGCGCAAATTATGCATGTTGAAGAACTACATTCTTTGGAAGATAAGGTCATTGACTTGCACGTAATGATGCAGCAAATGATGAAGTAAAATAAATTCAATAGACCTTTATTGACCCGGGGGGGAAATTGTGCACTAAACTTAAAAGAAAACATCTGAAAAAAATGGAAAGAAGCTGCAGTTGGGTGTTTGTTGAACAGACCGTGAGACTCAGCTGGGGCAGCTCAGTCGTCAAATGATATGAAGTAGCAAAAAAGGCTTATGGAAAAGATCAAAGTAAGTCAAAAGTACATCAATTAGTTGATGAACTACATGGCCGTTGGGAGTACTGTTGGGTTTAAGACGAGTGAGCCAATGCAAAGCAGACATCCTGTTTTTAATCTCTTCCTCTTATTCTTCGAAAACAGACATTCTACAGTTTCCCTCCGCAATTTGTCACAGCCCCCTGAGAACCATAACAGGACGTCCTTCAACCCGCTGCACACCGTAGGCTGTCAGAGATGATAGAAAAAGAAAACCAAACACAACACATCAAAAACGCACACACACACACACGCTCGTGTAAGGCCGGAGTCTGCCTCGGAAGTATGACAATGATTCAAGTGGATGCAAAAACATATTCTATGTTATCTCTTTGCAAATCCCCAATGAGTTCTTGGGGAGATCTGCTGTTAGATGCTGCCAATCTGGTTATGTTCATCATGAGGAAGTAGTCTTGAGCAAACCTCACATGATGCCAACAAAAACTTCCAAGGAAGTCACTAGCTCGCCTCAGGCTCAGTCATCCATATAATTTACACATTTCAGTTCAGAGTTTCCGTCTATGTGTGGACAGAGTTGGACGTCTTTCCTCACTTGCATGTGTTCAGTCCAGTACTGCCGAAACCCCAGGTGCTGCGCCTTCACATTCGCTTACAAAAAAAGCCGTCGCAACTCCATGTAATGTGCACCATGAAGACTAAACACTGTCCCCTTTATTTATTTCTTGAAGGATGCAACAGCGAAATCCTGATTGTAGCGCGTAGCATGCATCTCGTTCAACCTGCCTCAACTCTGCATACTGGTAAAGAGCATTGCAGGGTGAGTTCATCGGACTGCATTGAGGTTAGTGCAATTCATCAATTCCGGACAGAGATGTGTCATTAGCATTGTGTATAAGAGAAACTCACAAGCATTATGTGGACATAATCCACATCACCACCTACCAGACATCCTACCCTGTTTCTCAGAAACAATGAGAAAGCTAAAGTGAATCATTCTATGAGAGGAAAGGAGAGCTAAAACCAGTATATTAACTCAGGAAATTGCTAGTGTTGCATCAAAATAATAAAACTGTCCCCTAAAAGAATGAAAATATGAATAAGAATCAGGATTATAAACCTGTTGGAAAATAGCCAATGTCTGCATAGTTTGGACTTGGTGGAAGTGACTGTGTTCATGGTTGTGGCAACATCAGGATTAGATTAAACGTTGCTTTCTTAACCTTGTAAAAACTAAAATTAACAAATAGAAAGATACGCATTTTATAATTTATTATTCATTATTTAAAATCATACTCCTGCAACTCTTCAGAATCAATGGAAAATGAAATTCTGCTGTGAAGTTGTGAAAAGAATGTTGCACCAATTAATCAACATTACTCGAGGTGAATGACCTCTTTGTACCTATAACTGACACAGCCACTTATATTAATTCTGTGACTAACTAAATGTACACAACATAACCGTGAATGACCCTGAAATTTCCACCTACTTGCAACATTAGTCAGACGTTGCATCACGTCACACCCCATTGGACTTAAATCTGATCAATGCACAAAATAGGGACACATACAGAGAACGCGTCGTGTCTATCAGCCACAGCATCAGTGGGGAAACTGTAAAATGCTTCCTCCTGCCCAGAGTACTCATCTATCCATCTCATTTTTTTTGATCGGTTTCTTAGACCAAAAAAATATTGTTGAAGGTTATAAGTAAGTGATAAAGGTAGAAACATCCTTTTGAAAGGAAATGTGACATTTTGAAGTCAAATTGCAAACATTTCAATGAGTTAGTGATTTACAGTATCTTCAAAAACTGGAGTTGGGGATGTTAAAAGAAAGTAAAACAAGTTATTCAAATTAAAAAATTGTCCAATTGTTTACATTGTTAGAAAAGTACATACTGAAATGACAGTTGTTCAGTAAAATACCTTTAATTAAAAGAACGTATTGTTACTACAAGTTATCACCAATTCCAGTTACTTGGAAGAGATTACCAAACATCTGTGTCCAATGTAGTTACAGCTGCAACTCTTGAGTATTACGTGACTGACTTTCTGTTTTATTTCAACAGAAAGATGATGAGATAAAGTCAATGACCAAGGTGTGTGTGTGTGTGTGTGTGTGTGTGTATGCTCATGACGGTGAATTGTTAGAGACAAAATACTTATTTTCTGATGTTAAAGTTCACTAGGTCTGAGTTGAATAAATGACTGTGATTGATGATGAGAGGGACACACCTTTAACGGTATATATCAGCAGGGTTCATCCCTTCACCGTTAGCTTCGGTTTGACCTCAGTGTTTGACTTTCGATTGCAGTTTTTTTTTTTTACCAGCAGTAGAAGCCATATACATGGGAGTTGTGTTCTGAGTAATAGCACGAGGTGGTTACGCTGCAGCAATCAGCTAAATGGGTCTAAAGGTTTGACACACAGTGCCAGTCAAAAGTTTGGACACATTTTAAAAGGTAATAAACGCTAGTTTATATCACCACATTTGGTCAGTCCAAGACATAAAGTAGCTGTGTTAATTCAATACATGACACGCAGTTCAATTACAGATAGATCATTCACTTCCTGCCGCCTTCATATCGACCCGTCTGGGCAGAGAAAAGGTCTGTCACACCTCTTAAACCCCTCCAGGGTAAACATGTTGCAAGCTGTATGTGGCAACCCAAAAACCAATTTTTTATCTCAAGAAAAGACATATCCAACATCTAGCAACTAAATGAGCCCACAGTAAAAACAGAGGTGATACCTGACATGTCAGAATAGTTGAAAGTTTCAAAGTTACCTGAAAAATTGTCAAACTGACTTGATGAGACCCAAATGGTCAAATTGAAGATTCCGTCTCAACATGAGTTAAAATTGGAAAAACCTTTCGGTTTGGCTTTGCTTAACTTCACTAACATGATTCTGTGCAACACTCCATAATGTGGATGTGCATCCATTATTGAGCGGCAAAGCAACTTACCAAATGCTAATGTAAAAACACTATGCCTGGGTCGTGGAGGCGCAGGGCTTGATAGGGGCACAGCAGCTTGTGGCCTATATTCATGAATCCAGCCATGGGTGAAGATTTGAGTAAATGCTTTTAACTAATTCAGTATAGTCATTTGATTTTGGTTAGGGTCATTTTATTGACCAATTCATTGCAAATGAGGTCATTCAGTGTCACTGGAAGTTGCTGCAGGGGAATTCCAGCACAATGAGGGATAGAATGATTTCACTTTAATGACCCCTATTATCAGAGATGATGTGGGATTTATTTTCAGTCTCGTATCTCCTCAGGAGCAATGCAACCAAAGTGCATGGCTACTGTTACGGAGGAGCACATAAAAGGCAACTTTAGGGTTTGATAAGTATCACGTGAACTGTGAGACGTTTTTTTTCAAACATTCATCTGTATATGTTGAGCTGGGGATTGGTTTGTTTTTTTAGAGTTAAACAAGTTTTAGTGTTAAACAAGTAGCACACTTGAACTTACTTCTAGTTGTGCAGAAAGTTGCCGTCTTTGATTGGATCCTGCACGCTAATAGCGCCATCGTGAGGTGGAGAAAGCCACATGCAGGTGTGCATTGATCTGTGGTCCAGTGGCCTCTCAGCGCACCTGTGTTCCGGCTGCGACTTGCAAAGTCACCACAAGATGTCGCCGTTCATCCACTGAGAATGCGTGTTCACGTTCAACAGTGCACGAGGAATGAAATACAAAGCCATGGGTTAGTAGCATAAGGCTATGGGTTAGTTTAAAAATAAAGGAATAAAAGTTAAGTAAATAAAGTAAAAAACATTTAGAAATTAAAGATTAAAAATAAAGTGCACCAGCAAACAAAGTGACAAGTGAAAGTGACGTGTGCAGTGAGAAAGAAAGTGACCGGTGGGACGTCAGTCAGTGGGGGACCGGCTCTGTTGATGAGCCCGACTGCCGACAGGAAGAAACTGTTGGTGTGGCGGGAGGTCTTAGTCCTGATGGACCTCAGCCTCCTGCCAGATGGAAGGGGCACAAACAGCTTTTGTCCGGGGTGAGAGGGGTCGGCTACCAGCTTGCTTCAGGGTCCTAGATCCGAACAAGTCCTGCAGGGACGGCAGATTGCAGCCGATCACCCTCTGCCCGGTTCCCCACTGACTGACTCTGACGTCCCACCGGTCACTTTTTTTCACTGCACACGTCACTTTCACTTGTCACTTTGTTTGCTGGTGCACTTTATTTTTAACCTTTCTAAATTTTTTTTACTTTAACTTTTATTCCTTTATTTTTAAACTAACCCATAGCCTTATACTACTAACCCATGGCTTTGTATTTTATTCCTCGTGCACTGTTGAACGTGAACACGCATTCTCAGTGGATGAACGGCGACATCTCGTGGTGACTTTGCAAGTCGCAGCCGGAACACAGGTGCGCTGAGAGGCCACTGGACCACAGATCAATGCACACCTGCATGTGGCTTTCTCCACCTCACGATGGCGCTATTAGCGTGCAGGATCCAATCAAAGACGGCAACTTTCTGCACAACTAGAAGTAAGTTCAAGTGTGCTACTTGTTTAACACTAAAACTTGTTTAACTCTAAAAAACAAACCAATCCCCAGCTCAACATATACAGATGAATGTTTGAAAAAAAACCGTCTCACAGTTCACGTGATACTTATCAAACCCTCCCTTCACACTCCACATGCACTTACACTTGTCACATACACTCACAACACATGGTTGTATGGTTATCTGTTCGCTGGTGCACTTTATTTTTAACTTTTATTTTTTTTATTTTAATTCCTTCTTATCCTTAATTTTATTGTTTATTCTATATCCCCCACGCCCATAGCCTTATATTTTATTTTACACCGTAGAGTAAAATTGTAAATTTGTAAATTGAACAATTTCTTGCACTATGTTGTCTTATCTGTCATGATGTCCATTTTCTTACTGCCTGATGTTATGCACCAACCGAGAAAGTCAAATTCCTTATATGTCCAGAGCTCAGGTGACATTTTTTGGAAATACATTTTTTGGAAACCTGTTCTCGTGGGCTTCCCGACACTTGGGCGGAGCTTATAGTGGGCGTGTCAACACCTGAGCTCTTCACGTCCCACGGAGAAGGAGACAGCAGGAGCAGCTTGTATCTGTCAACAAGCGGCATACGTGCAGTGTTTTCCCACGCGGCGACTGTTTTCATCACCCTTTAATAAAGTGATCACCTGTTGGAAAGGGCTTTTGTTCGCGCGAATCAGTGGTTACGCGCGGTGTGGAGATGGCGAAGAGCTCATCCAGACGCTCTCTGAAAAGTTTCTTCTCCAGGAGCGAAGTCAGCCTGGACAAATCGGTGGAAAAGGAAGAGCGTGACGGAGAGAAGAAGAGGTTTAGATTCCTGAAGTTGAAAAAAAAGACAAAGAATGACGTCGCCACTGTGAAGGCGGCCAATGGGACCCAGGACTTGGTCAGGTATGTTTGCAGAACGTCGGGGATTTGCAGTAGCGATGCGGGGTCTTGTCGTGACGCTCTAAATGGAGCCGTACTGAGGGGACAGTCTTCATTGTTGAACACTGGTTAGACGCACTTTGTGGGTATGGGGGAGAATTTTTGAAATTGTTCTGCACGCTTTCTTTGAATGGGACGCGCCCTTTTGAAGTCATATTTCATCCCACAGTCCTGCAGTCAGTGTGAAAATAAATGAGGTTAATGACAGCTGAACCACAGCACATACATTTAGAATGACCAAGACTGAAAATGACTGCGTTTGTGGAGATTTTTGTTGAAAAAGGGGAGTGCGAAGCCTTTAGTATTGTAGTCCTTTCGTTCAGTTGTCATGCATGCAAAAGATCCTTACAACTTGTCTATAATATTGTGTGTCTGGTTTAAAAGCCTTCAATGTTACTAATAACTAAAAATATTTTCATTTTGGACTGCCAGTTGGGTGGAATCAGCAACTTAAATAAGCAAACTTTGCCACCGAGCATCTGCATTGAATATGTAGCTCTATTTTCTGATATTTTAAAGACTATCAATCTGATTAAGATAAGATATAAAATAGGCAACAGATTCATTGATAATATTTTTTTGCTGCTTCTCTTATGGAAAAGATAGATAAACAAAATGGTGAGACACATTACTAAAGAATACAAAGTAGAGACGTACCTCCTAACAGATAAAGATCAAGCAAGGAGGAAAAGATCCAAAATGTAAAAGATGAAGCCGTTTTTTTTAATTTATTTTTTTAGGCATTGACTTATAAACGATGGTTCCATAGGTGGGCTGCTTTTACAGCAGAGCCATAAAGTCTTTTCTGAAACATCTGCTAGACTGTGAAGTGCTCATTAGCAAACAGAAAATGAAATCATGGCTAGATTACCAGTTGGGCCATAAGGAGCAGAGCCATCGGAGCGACACAAAAACCCAAAGTGAACTCTGAAGCATCTGTGTCTTAGCAGTGTCATGCATGCACATGTTTGTGTCAATGAGAGCATTATACATAAACACAATATATGTGTCAACCTGCGCACAGGTGAGGGGCTGGTTGAGCCACTTGTTGCATGCTCAGAAAATGAAATCATGTTGTTGGTGAGGTTGTAGAGCAAACTCAGTGACAGTTTGTGTTTGCACAGGGACAAAAGCAAATGATGGTGTGTGGACTTTGAGGTCCGCCTTCGCACACAGAGGAGCTGCACACAGGGATTACAACGGGGTTGAGTTAGACGGCGCATACATTCAGTTAAAAGAGCTTTTACATTAGATCTGATGAGTCCATTTCCTAATTGTTGACATCTAAGATGAATGTGCAAGATCAGAGTCAAATCCAGACATAACTGAATCGGTTTTTGTTGTAAGGATTAAGTTTTAATCCCATGTCCGGGGAGGATTTAAGGGTTAAAGCAAGATATCTTGCAGTTATGTGGTTCGTTTTGACACCACAGCATTGCATACAGTTCAAGAGCGTGTCAAAATCGTATGGGACTCATTTTAGATCATAACACTGTTGTAGAATGATGGAAGAAATACGCAAGTTGCCTTTTCAAACACACCATGCGGCCTGGCGCGGTTTGTCGGGCTCCCGAGTGGAGTTGTAGACCAAAAGAGGTTCCGTGTAGACAAACCTGCTGCTCCACATGCCTACTGCATTATGATGGTGTCAGGGGCACATTTGCAACATATTAGTCACATTTAAAGGTTGGAAGTATCAACTTTGCTGTTAAATATCTGAGATTGTTTAGAACAATTGAGTCACTGTATGGTTGAACCGGTCACAGGTGCAGGAAGTGAGCGGGCTGCACACCACTCCAAAGATAATGTGATTATTAAAGATTTTTAATGAAGTAGAATGACATGTTATTATATCCAAGTATTAGACAAATGCGTTGCAACATCATAGGACTTTATTTATTATGGATCAGCTTAATTTCTTGCTTTCTTCACTTTGTATTGATGGGCCAGGTTAAATACAATTAGAGGGATTCATAGAGCCAGTTCCAGTGAAATTCTAGATGACTTTGTCAGTTAAATCAATTGCAGGCTTCAAGTAGTAAATGGGTGTTACTGCTGCCGGGTTCATGCTTTGTCCGTTCCATTGACCCTCGTTTTTTTTGTTAAATGCGGGTATTGACTCCAAATGACACGGCAGACAAAAGAAATGCTTGACTCATTGTGGATTTGAATGACGTACAAATGATGACATTGCTTTGCTTCTAGTCCTGTCTGTTCATTCAAATGGGAGGCTTAAGGACCATCCTCTATCCACACAATGTTCATTTCAACTAATTATCTTGCACAATTCACCACAGCGTAATAGGGAGCATCAATGAGAATGAACAAATTACTCTGATAATTGGTCCCAGCATCGGCTGTGTGTTCCGAATGAAAATACTGTAAAATAAACTACGTGCCCTTTGGGCAATAACCGTTGTGTGGTGGTCATAGTACATGTGGGAACACTCCGGGGAGGCCCTCGACCAATTAAGGCGACATTGTGATGCTGAAAACCTTTTATATTTAGCTGCATTTAGGGCCAATTAGAATTCCATTGTATAAGCAGCCATGACATCCTTTTACTAAACACACAGTAACCGTAACAAAGCGTAGGAAGACTGCTGTCTGTCCTCTTCCCAACATCCTGGTTACACATGTCTGACAAGCTTGACTGTGGCAACATGCCTAACGGTACACACAAAGGTTAACAAAGACTGGTAGAGTTCAAATTTGTTTACAAAAAGTACGTTTTACTTTTATATCTCAGTAGAACATCAACAGGATTTTAGGAGGAAATGGTCCGGTGCAATTGGGGGAGGGATAAATGAGAACACGGGTACCCGCTTGCTCTGGACAGTAAATATGAAGCTTGCTAGCAGTCCGGTAGGCTTAGCTTAGCATAAGGACTGAAGAGGGGCAAGCAGTTGGCGTGGCCGAAGACACTGTTCTGTTAGTACAGAGCGAGGCTAGCGGCTTCCCCCTCTTATGCTAAGCTAACAAGCAGCTAACTCAATGCATTTCAACAGTTCCTTATATAAACAAAGTGGTACCTATTTAAGTCAATCGGGATACAGAAAACACGTAGTGTGTGCCAGTTTGCAGATAGAGATGCAAATGTGTAATTCCACCCCTCTCTCTTTTTTTATCAGTCTCGTTATGCAAACAAGTATTCCCACTTTTACTGGACAGCATGAGAGAAAGTAAAGAGGTTACATCCTGTTGGAATTCATCCAAATCAAGATTCTTCGTTCAGAAATGTCAAGTGTTTATGTTGAAAGTGAAAGGCTTTGCATGTTTCTTTCTGTTTTGTCAATTTGGAATTATTTGTGTGTCATATTAGATAAAAGTTTCAAATCTCTCCTGTTGAAGGCGCATCAGCCCTTCATACAGAGAAGAGCGGGAGCAGTTCTCACCTACATGTGTGCAGCAAAAGCACCCTTTCCTTGTTTCACTACAGCAAATGGCGTGAATGTTTGTTCTGTGCAGACGTGAAAACAGACGGGTTTGTCACAGTGGTCCATGTGGATCTGCTGGTAATGTTTGCTCGTCCAGTTGTGCAACGCAAAACCGCCTGTGTGTTCGAAGGAACCTTTGTTTCATTTCTTTGGTGTGATGACAGCTCACGATTATTTATGCAGCTTCTCATGCTGACTTTGAAGCCTCACACTGAGGCCGATAACTGGACAAAGCCAAAAGCATGTTTCATCACTACATAGATGGAAAATTAAATAATCTGCATAAAAAAAATTTGACTGTGCTAAAAGTAAAAGTTCTATTAAAACGCTGTTCCAAGAAACACAAACTCGCTCTGCTTAGCCGGTTCTATTGAACGTTCCCTAACGATGGTTACTTACTTTAAATTGTTACGCAGCAAAAGCATTTTTTTTAAGTCACTGCTTATACTGGTTAAAAAAGGATAGCCTGTATGTGTATTTGTTCACTCCCTGGTTGTTTTAGTATACTGTACTGCACACTAACTTAGTAATTCCAGGGTTTGACATTAGCTTTTGCCCAAAAGATTTACTTTGTGGCCATCAAATATCCCCTTTAGGTCCCTAGAATTAATCTGTGTTTCTCAATAACATTGCCCGTCTAAATAAAGGTTGAGTAAATGCATATATAATATATGTAATAAGGGCTTGATATTTTAAGAAAATAATGCTCAGTACAGGTACAGTAACAGTTATTATATGGGTTCGCCAAGTCTTCTAAAACTTTTTAATGTATTTATGGTGTGCTTAAATACATTAGCTTATTTCCTTCAATCTTCATAAATTATCTTCTCAGTGCAAATCTCAGAGGATCGTACAGCTTGTCATGGCTCACGTTGGAAATGTATTTTCTTCTGCAGTGTCAAACTTTAAAAGAAAGGCATTTTCAGCTGTAACAGTTTAAAAGTGTTCTGACTTAATGTATTATTTTCAACTGTGTATTTCTCAGTACTGCTGAGCCCAGTGTTACTTCCAAGGATGCAGAGGCCTGGGTCCAAAATATTCCATCGGAGAACACGAGTTCTATCTATGGCACTACATCAAGGTCAAAGGTCAGTCAAGCGGTTTGTCATGTCGACCCTCTTTTTTTCCTTAACAGACGGATATCGCTTGTATTAATATGTGATAATGATGGCTTTATAGGACCCGATCAAGATGGGTTTACAGCTTTACAGTCTGTACACATACGACATCCTCTGTCCCGAAACCCACCATCGGCACAGGAAAAACCCCCCAAATGAGGGAAAAAAGGGAAGAAACCTTAGGGAGAACGTCAGAGGAGGGATCCCACTCCCGGGATGGACAGACTACAATGGATGCCATGTGTACAGAATGAACAATGTATAATACATGCAATTCCTATGACAGAAATGATTCAAGTAACTGTGAGTAGTAAGCCAGGCGCACAGCAGGACCACTGCAGGGGCAACCGCCATCAGATAGAACCACCATCAGATAGAACCACCATCCACAGGAGCGTGTGGTGTGCAGTGTGTCTAAATTTGGAAGGCTAATGTTCGACTATCTGGAAGTCTTTTTTTTTTTATGTGTGACACGCAGAGGGACAAAATCGTCGTCCTGAGGATCAGCATTCATTTATAAAATATGTCCTGTAATTGCTCAAGGCCATTATGACCACGACGTTTATCAGTACAAATATGTTGACTGTTTAGTCTAGGGTGTGAGTAAAAAGATGCCAGTTGCCAGTCTGGTTACCAGTAATAAACCCTCATTAGTTCTCACTGTCATCACAGCTTGTGTGATGTTCATAATAGAATTTATATGTTTAGCTTTTAGCATTTTTTCCCCCAATATATTACAAGACAAACCTTTAACACTGCATGTGAACGATGCAAAAAAACGTCATAATTCAACTTTGGGTGTGTGCAAATCAGTGTTTTACTCAGGCAGAACAGGCCTGTAGGTTCTCTCTCTGTGCTGGTCCAAAACAACAATATCCTTCAGTGAAACACTTGGAACGCTGCCTACCCCCGTTCAACGACAGTTCAACCAGCCACAGTTCAACGGTAACTGCATTCCGCCCTGCGGGGTTCTCACTCCGGGTCCTGCTGATAGGATGAGGTACAGGAAGCTCTGAAGCTACATTCAGACTGCAGGCAGAGCCGTTATAAAGAATATTCCCACGTGATCAGATCACATGTGTTGCTGTGGTAACGACGTGGGGGTCCGTAGGAGAACCTCCACACACTCCACACAAAGCAGGTCATTCTGCAGGACATGCAAACTCTGTAATACACCCTAAAAACAGTAGTTCACTTTAACAAAGTGCCTCACTGGCTTGTTTCCCATGTATGCCAGCAGTAGATACCCAAACAGGAGCAATGCACCGAATATTTGTTCCCTCCACAAGAGGGCACCAGTGCTTAACTGAACAGCAGCATCGTTGAGAATCAATGCTGGTCTGACTGTTTTTGCAAACATCCATTACAGACTTGCTTTACAGACTTGGTGAAACAAAATATGAGAGGACAATTCCTCTCATCTGATTTTGTACTAAAAAATAAGATACCGTATATAAAGTTAGCAATATAGGAGGAAATCTTTTGAAGGCCACGCTTTGGATCACGTTACATTAAAACGATTTACATTATAAAACGGTGATGGACACCACATACACATACACCACATACACATACAAGCATTTGTTCCATTGTGTATTTCATTTATGTTTCCACTCATCCTTTTAATTGGGGCGTCATGTCAGACCAGAACTTTTCTTTCTGCAAAAAAGCTTTAATTATATTTATTGATCTGCATATGATTGACAGTATATACTTACAGTACGCGTCGGAAGTTTGGACACACTTTCTTGTTGAATTGAATGAGAAAGAAATTTCATTAAATGCTTTTAAAAGTCTCTTCTCAAATGCAAGCATATCATTCTTAATAGTAGGACCCGAAATGTAAGTAAAATATTCACTTTGATTAATCATTCCATCTTATTTAGTTCTTTTCATGCTTACAGTAAACACAATCCCTTCAATGTGGCTTTACATGCGTCAAACACACTACCCACTCAGGTGAGACTCCACGGCGATTGTTGCTTTTGCTTCAAATACTTTCATCACAGGAAGAATTTTGACCGGCACACCCAGTTAAAAAGCTGGCTGATTGCCACGACAGCCGTGTGTTCCATTCACCTTTGTTTGTTGTTGTTTGGCTCAACAGATGACGCGCACACAATCAACAGAATAGCATCACGTCTTTCTGACCTCGATTGCAATCAGTGTTTTCGTGAAGCAGCACTCCTTTGAATATCTGACATTGCGTCATAACTAGGTCCTTACGCAAGATCCTTTCAAACCTTTTCATGCTTATTGTGTTATGTAATAATTATTTATAGAAATCATTTTTGTTTAGTAACAGTAAAATGTACTCAAACCAAGCGGTCACAATGATTCAGTGATGAACTGACTCACTTTGCTTTGTATACTGGATTCATTGGAAAAGGACACGTCTCTATCAGTTTTACTAGATCGTGTTCTACTAGTCTAATTTTTCTTTAGGGTGGAGTAGCTTGTAAATGCTTGGAATGAAGTTAGGGAGTCAACTCTTTTACGGCGCATTTTTCATTGTACAATATCCTCATTCTTGCCATTGAAAGCAGCTGTGAAAGTTTATCTTTCACAGCTATCTAAATTGTTAACTGTTAACTCGGTATTAATGGAAAGTTGTCTTTTTATTTGTATGTTAATCAAACTCACAATTAATAATCCCTATATAGAATTTTGGCAGGGATTTAAAGTCTAAACATACGGACTGAAGAGCAGAAAATAGAGTCCATAATGGATAAATGCATGTTAGAAACATATCACGCTTACTGTTTTGTATTTCTTATTCCCTCTTACCCTGTTTAACATTCCATCTCTCCCTCTTCCTCTCAGGGAAAAGAATTCAGCTACTCCGAGATGGACCTCCGTAAACCGAAGAGGTTTGCCACTTTCTCCTTCGGTCTTCGAAAGAGGAAGAAGAATGATCAAGGGAGTATCTCTAAGAGCACCTACGGCCTTCATGGTGCCGGGATTGAAGAGCAAAAGGAGGTAACTCTCGCTTCCTTGAGTGTTTTTCAAACTTATGTGTCTGATCTATCACTAGTTTGTGCCGTTCATGTATTATCATTATATTTGTGTAATAATCAATGCAGGGTTAAGCTTTGGCCCGTAGCTACCGGGGTTCATCACCCCAAATCTGCAGCTACTTTTTGGTTTCACAGAGCTTTATGCAGGTTTCAGCTCGTTGTTCAGCTCTCGGGCTACAACTATACTGTTTTTGCAGGTATGATAAGCAGCTGTTGTGAATGAATGAAAAACTCCCAGTACAAAAACTGCTCCGCAACAAACAGCGGAAAAAGATATAGTTAGCGGCCATCAGGTGAGCCGAAGGTAGCCGAAGAGTCAGAATTCCTCTTAAGAAATAAACAGGACCAAAAACAGAGCAAAAGGTCTGGGATGGGAAAATCTCACTTTCCCAAAAAAACATGGAATGTATAAATGAGCGAATGGTTGCCAAGAAGTTGGCTGCTCGACCTGAGTCTATGAAATGTATATTTCTAGAACCTGTTCCTCTCCCTTAAAAGCTGATTAAACCAGACAGTTATTACAAGTTCAAAGATAATAAAGACTAATAGTTTTTTTTTAACAAGATTATATTTTTCAGACATGCATAACGCTTGGCCCTGTGGTTCCATTGCAATAATAAAATAAGAGAAGAGCAAACTGAGTCCTCAATGTCTACAAACTAAACTGCTGTAAATTCTCTCCACAGATTCCTCCGTTAGAATTGGATCAGGCCAAGACGATTTTCAGCATGTCTCAACCAGAGCTTGACACCATCGATACGTTTGACATCCCCTCTCCTCCCCCTGTGACCACAGACCTACCAGGGTCACATGCTACCTGCCCTGACCAAGCGCTGTCATCCGTCGCCTTAAGCACCCCCCCAGAGACGATGGAGCGCCTGCCCGCTGTCTCCGACGTGTTCGATGTACACATGGAGCCGCAGAAACCACCGGATGCCTTCATCCCTGAGCTGGAGCTTCATAATCAGGACTCGGCGGAGGAGAAACCGGATTGTAGCTCCCCTCCGTCAGCCTCCACGACTCAAACAGAAAGCCGCTCCGCTGTGGACAACCAGACGGTACCCGGCCTACCGGCGAGCTCGCCAACAGCCCCGCAAGAGACCTCGGTTCACGAAGTCGACTCCGCTGCCGCAACTAACGGTCCGTTTGAAAATGACATTCTCCAGCAGTCTCACGCAAACGCAGGAATCTCTCTCACCGAATCGACCACAGTCCCATTGTCCCATCGCCAACCGGACGTCCCCGCTACAGGTCCAAAACGTGAACCGTCTCTGGCAAGAACGGACTCCAAAATTGACCCGGTTGCACAGTCGACCCTTCTTCCTCGCGCCGGCGCCTCGGCTCCTGACCAGGACTCCGCATCCATCCATCAGGAAGACTCAACCTCGGGCGCTGAGAGATCTGCTCCCCTGAAGAAAACCGCGGGCGTTAGCGCTGAGAAAGGCGCTTCGCCTGTCAGACAAGAAGCAGTTTATGGCGCGTTGTATGAGTCTCTTTTCCCCCAGGGCTTCAGCTCGGATGTAGCGCCATCCCTCTCAAACCCACCGCCTCAAATCATCACAGAGATAAGATCTGTGAAGAACCAAACCGAACCGTTCATGGTCAAAACCCTCAATGATTGTGGTAGAGAAACTAATGTTCACTTTGACTCTGCTTCTCTCAGAGTGGATGATGCTGTTGCTGGTTATGCGTCCGTAAATACCACCTTCAGCGAGCGAAAGGGGATTGATCCCAGCGAGAGTTCCGGATTAAGCTCTTACCAAACATCTACTGCTTGTGAGGCGCGAAGAGAGCCGGATGTTTACAGTAGACATCTACCTTCCTCTCTAAATTCAGGTTCGGAAACAATTCCTTACGCAGAGACGACTCCCTCCCTTTCGGAGATGAAATCGGACAGTTTACGCCTCATTCAAGACAATGCGAGGTCAGTCCTCGCGCTTCAAAGCTCCACCCCTCCCTCGTCCGACTGTGGAACGATCCAAGGGGGAGACACTCGGGTTACTCGGCCTAAACGGAGAGCGATCCTCATCAAAGAGTCGGTCACAGAGGAGGCGAGCACCGATCCTGTCGGTCTCGCTCCCACGCCGGAGAAAATGAGTGCAGCAAAGCGCCTTGAGGTTAGGATCGAAACAATGGAGACTTTTTCTACTACTTCGGGACAGACTGATGGGTCAGAAGGGTTCTTAAGTCCAGCATATTTGAGCAGCGTTGGATCGGAAGAGGGCAGCATGGGGGAGATCTACTACAGTGCCGAGGAGGACAACGGAATGGAAGAGGATGGCTCCCCGGATGAACGAGTGGAAAGTTGCGGTGCAGACGGGGGGCAAGAGGCCGGCCTGTGTGAGGAGTTTCCACAGCGGGGGCAGATTGCAGATGGAGGGATAGAAAAGAGAGAAGACGGAGAATTTCAGGAGGTTATAGTTAAAATGCAAAACGAGGGAGTCATACTGGCCAGCAAAGAAGAGAAAGAGGATGCCAATAGTCATTTAGAAAAACTTGGAGGTTGGAGTTCAGAGACTGAAACAACAGAGCTTGTTGTTGGCAGTGACACAGAGAGTCGGGAGGAAGAAGTAGCAGCCCCGGTGTTTCCACAGCTGAGAGATGAGGGGGAGTTACCTGCCACACCGGTTCAGCAGGTGGAAACGCCGATGGTATGCGACTTCGCTCCGCCCCCCAGTGAGCCTCGGGAGGAGGGGTCGGAGGGAAACCTGACCGGGGAGTTGGAAACGGAAGACCACCCTAATGGCGAGACGCAACTCCCGAGCCAGGAGATTCCCCCCGTGGGTCACAGAACCCCTATGAGCTCCGAGTGCATAAACATCGCCTCCAGTAGCACTGGTGACACGATCACACCCAGGTCAGACGAAGCTGAAGAGCAAGTTTCGCCGACTGCAGTCGACTGCGCTCGAATGGGCGAAGTGAGCAAAGAAGGCAATAAAAGTGGCGGTAGCACCCCGGGTAGAGCAGTCACAGATGCCTCTGCTGGAGGAGAGTCAGATGCCACAGGGGTTGATCACAATAGTGGCGCGCTGAGTAGCGAGTGGGTGGAGACGATTACTGAGAGCACAGACAGAACCACAGCGGTCGATGCTGACACACGCCGACCTGATCCGGAGGCGGCAGAGACGCCGTCAGAAGAGCAACCCGACCCGACTCCGAGGTAAGGGGAGGGAGAGGTCTCCCTTGAGAGGAGAAGGTTCTGAAGATTAACACTAATCACATATGTAATTTGTCTAAAAAGGGCTCATCTCAGTGTGCGATCTGTCGTTTGCTGTTTACAAGTTGGAATTTACCTAAATTGTTTCTGTAGCTGCTGTAATAAAACGTTTACGATGTGGCCCCGGGGGAACTCATGAGTGAGCGTTAAATGGTTCTCAGTATGAATTATAGTATATATAAAAAATGTAGTTGTGCAGCCAAAGTGAGGCATTTTAAATGAGGAACTTCACTTTATCATATCAATTCTGATCCCACTGGCATTTCTTCCGATAAGTGAGTCTTGTTTAACATCACGGGTGAACACACCCTTTTTAATGCACCACATGTCGAGTGATAGTGTTCACTGTCACATCACCTGTCAGAATCCACATACTGTGCAAGCTTAGTTCATTCTTTGTTCAACCCTGAGCTTTCAATCCGTACAATAAGGTGGAACAATTTACCCCAGATTCTCAACGTTGGGCCGTGGCAATCAAAGCGGGGGTCCTTGAAAAGATTTAATTCATAAGTCATTTTTTTTCCGTTTAATCTATTAACCGTTTAGGTTATAAGTATCAGGAAGCAGAGAGACAAAGTGGACAAGGGGACATTCCTATTCAATTTATCAATAATAACAGCCACCTTTAGCTGAGTGCTCATCTTTACATTTGCGTCATGCTGTGTTTTTCTAGTGTCACATCATTCTGCCCTGTGTGTAATAATTATTATTATTAGCACACCAGATAACCTAATTTCCTCTTCCTTCTCTATGAAGGAATCCTGTGGCTTTTGATTCATCACTCCATATACGCTGTTTAGATGGATAGTTTGTACCACTGTTGTGTAACCAGTTGTGTGTCAGGTAAGGGTGCCTTAGTCAAATTGAATTGATTTATTTTTAATCACAAGGTGGCGGCAAAGACCTGTATTTCACAAAGAAACTCACATAAGTTCCAAATAAAGAACGAAATAGTGGGGGGGGGGGGGTTTGAGCTATAACGTTATCTGTGGTTATTTATTTTTTATATGAAAATGACAAATGATCGACAAATGATAGATAGAGATCACGTGGCGCTATCCGCAGGTTAAGTGAAGGTACGAGATTTCTTAGTAACCTGCCCACTAGCTGTCACATCAAACCCTCTGGTGAACAAAGCTGCTGATGCTTATTGAGAGATGAGTTATTTGCCGTGCCCCACCTGTCTCGTTCTTCTGCAATGTTGTCACGCTGAAGAACGCTGGGCATCCACGCGAGAAATGTACTCACTTAGGACCCACCCTCCAAAAAAATGTGGTGTGAAAAATATACATATTCTCTGACCTTTTGAACTTGATGCAGCAATTCACTTTCCTTAGTTTTTCTTCTCTCTCCAAATTCACCAATCGGCAGTCACTCGAGCCATTTATGTCAGATCTCTGCTCTGGCAGCTTTATTCTCAATCTCCTATTCTCAGTATGGCAGACCGGCTGTTGCCTGACTGTTATTCCATGCGTTTACAGTAAGCAAACTCCTTGCAAATACTGTTCATCAAATTCAAGACCAAAGCGTAAGGTTCAAGCAGTACTCTGAAACGAAAGCACGACAGTTCAGGTAAGATGGGTTACTCACTAGACTTTCAGACAGGCGACCAAATCCAAAAGGGGGCAGGCAGAGAATCCAAGGTCAAAAACATCAGGCAGGGGTCAGAACAGGCGGGTTAGATACTGAATACAAGGACACACACAAGACAATCGGCCAGTGGACGAGTGCAAGTGAGTGGACCTGAATAGTGAGGAACTAATGAGGGGACGGGCTGCAGGTGAGGGATTTGAGTGCTGATTGGGGGCGAGAGGCTGGAAATAAATGACAGGAGAATTAGTGACCAGGGTGAAAACAATCTAGGATGACAGAAAGTTTGTGACAAAGTCTGTCTGAGTCAGTTTTTTGTATATTCTCTCAAGACCACTTTTTAAGCCAAATTTGCCTTGCAAGACTATCAAGTCTTCATCCTGCAGTGTTCATGCTGCACAGTCAGCTGCCTTCCAATCTGGTGTCTTGCGGCCGGTTGGGTTTTCTGAAAAAATAGCTTGTTTCCACACGTCTTTTCATCTAGTAGCCCGTTTTGTTCAGGTGGCTAATCTAGTTACAGCCCTGTGGTCTTCAGTCCCATCAAGATCAACAGCTCCCTCTGGAGCCACAAAAGGCTTTATGCTTATTTTTATTTCACAAATGCAATAACATTTCAGCTTAGTAAACATAATTAATAATAATTACAAATATAATTGAGCAAATATTGCCGGATTCCCCTTTTAATATTAAACCCACAAGAGTTCAATGCTAATGCTTCATGACATGAATCTAATCTTTATTTATGTAGCACATTTCTACGAGAGGCGTTGACTCAATGTGATTGAAAGATGACGTTTAACCAGGAGTCCATATGCTTACATTAAACTCGGGTGTGGATTGGTTGCAGCTCCCTTTAACACAGCAGTGACTGACGGGGTGTTAACTCTACTTGATCCTTGAGCTTAGCCGAGCTGCAGGTCTTACAGGTGTTTGACAGCTTCACGGATGATAGAAATCCAAACAGTCACAAGTCAGACTACCTCGCATTCTGTGATCCCCTCAAGAAGTGCTGACGGGGGGAGGCTAACAATGATACCATGCTAGTGGGAAGCACGTGGTTTTTTTCCCCACTCACTTCAGATTGATTAAAGAGAAATCACATATTTGTGCATGTGCAAACTTGACCGAAGATCAAAATGGTTTGTGTATCTGTAATAATTGCAGGACGCACATTCTGCCTGCATGTGTTCTGCTTGCTTGAGTTTATCTATTTGCAGAGAACTCTTAACTGGCAAAATCAATGTTAACAAAGACTCCCACTGTTTCCAGTTTGGGATTTGATGCAATGTTCCTGTGTATTTCTGCACAAAACGAAACTATGCTCAGCATCCAGATGCACATGCTTGACATTCTCTGACCATGATTCCCTGACAGGGGAGAGATTTTAAACAAAGGAGTGTTTCTTTTTGCTTTTGTTTGAACGGTCAAAGGCCTGGAGAATGGTGACAACATTCCAACATCTTTGTTCATCCCCCTGGGGGCATTAAAAGAAACGTATCAGGATCTTAATCTGTGTAAAAAAGAAGAGCGTTTGCTGTTAAGAGAAGTTAAACATTTATTGTCATAAATTATATTTAGTAAGAGTTTATCCTTTGCTCTGCGTTACGGTGTAACTCTGTGAAATGTACAGCTGCAAATTTGACCGCGCTCATACACAATTATGTGTGACGTTTTCCTGAGACTGCACACATTCCTTGTTGAGGCAAGTACATGTTCTCGCACATGTGTATAGGTTTACATAATGTCCCAGTACATACCACCTTCTGTGCTAATGTTGGGCTTGCGCGCGTTGAACTACCTGTCTCCCTGAGGCTAATGTTGCGAGGCAGGATATCATTTGCATGTTAGAGTGCAGTGTATCAGGTTTACGTTGGCTCACGGGAAGGGTTTGGCTCATGTGGTTTGAGCAGCGATGCGCTCCGCTTGTCAGAGAGAGAAATCTTAAACGAACAGAATGATTGTCAAAAACATATTGCAAACATGTCAATCAACGCAGCAAAGCCACCCACCAACGTCCGTACGAGTGTAAACCGATCATTACCGGGCGGTCAGACCAACTGACGAGGTGAAAAGAGCGAATCGAGACAAGTTTTGCGAGCCTATAAAGTTTTAGTTCAGTTTGTTTTTCCTTTTGTTAAGTAGCAGCACATTCGGTAAATTGACTCACTGAAGAAATTATGTTCTCATGACCTTTTGAATAACCAACGTATTGTGTCGAGGCTTGCCCCCTGCTTGAGGACACAGCCACGTTGGCCTGTGAGAACCTTCCCAATTAAATGAACAGAGCTATAATCCTACCACTCCTTCGTGCGATGCAAAGTGCAGGATTCTGATGACGAGTTAAGGTCAAATGATTCAATGCTTGTCTTACTACTTGATGTATGATTTTTTTAAGTGCCTGCAATTATGCCCACCCTACCACGTTCTCCACAAGGGAATAGAAACCATAGACATTCCACTTTGCTTTTTTACTGCAGATCTTTTGCATGTGAATTATCAGGGTATAATACAGAGGTCTTCAACAGGGGGTCCGCGGAGGTACTTCAGGGGGGTTGTGAGACTTTTGGTTAATAAGACATTATTTTTATTTTTTCAACCAATTTTTATCTTTCAGTCCGCAACACACACATTCAGCTTCCCACATGAGCTCTCAAGCTGGGCCCCGGTTCACTCACAGCTCCTTCCATGCTGATACGACAGCACAGGCACCAGCCAATCAGATCGCATTTATGCTCACGTCTAATGAGCGCGAAGCTCAAAAATAAAAAACGTTGAAGATAAAAGTCCTGCACATAAAGTTGCAGGGCTTATAAAAAAGATGAACCAATTTAAAGCCGCGGAAGATATCCAAACTTTTAGTGGGTCAGACTCAGGCAGCAACCTCTAGAGTAGTTTTAGAAAACGGATGCTTGTGTTGAAGTCCCTTAACTTTCACTGTTTCTACCGACCAGCTGACTCCTCCTTGTTGCAAAAAGAGGAGAGAATCACTTTCTCCTCACTTGACTTATTCACTCAGTAAATAGAAGTTTATGGTCTCAATTGCAAGTTTCAAGTCTTCTTCAAAACTGCTTGACGTTCACTTTGTAAATCTTTGTCCCATTCAGAGTGAAATAGACAATGACATCACAGTGACAATGTCCACTTCTCAGGTCAAACCCTTCAGACTGCTAAATGCCCACTTTTTCCTCAAACTCGCTACCTCCAGCATACAGAATGTACTTGTCATGTCTGTAATCAAGCCTCACACACACTTCTATGATGCATTTCTTTTGCTGGGTTTTAAAGTTAAGGCGTCTTTGTTCTCCAGGTTTGTGTTGAATGACACTTGAATAGGAACTAGCTAAATTGTTTGGTTGGCATGTCCTTTTGGCTTTGAGTAAACCTTGAGTTTGAAACTTTGAGTTTCTTTGAATGATTTGCAACGTTGACATTGAATGACGACCCCACCCTGAACAATCTGGACCAAACACCGTTGTCAAAGTAAACTTTTACTCTTCGTTTTTTGTCATCTTTGTTTCTTTTTTTCTCTTTTTCTTTGTATTCATCCAGGTCCCTGACAGCGTCCACTACGCCCACAGCAGCTCCAGAATTCTTTGCTTCAGTAAATTTGCCGTCTGAAGCGGAGATGGAATCGGTAGATGAAGTGACTTCAGGCTACAGCAGAATAAGCACCAATCTGTACATCAAGGCTTCCTCTCCCCCCGAAGAGGATGAATCCAAGTCTCGTTTCCGGAAAGTATCTCTGATCAATGAGGCCAATGCCACCGAGGTCAGCCGAGATACGGCGGACTTTAGCCACGGTGGCTTTACTGTCAGTGACTCAAATGACACAGAGATAGACTCGGAGTACAGATGGAGAAACCGATTTGAGGGGCTTTCTCAGTTTACAGACAAAAGGGAGGGTTCCTCCTTTTCTGATTCTCTGAGTTACAGAATGTCTGACTCCTACTCCAGTTCCTCCTCCTCTACTATCTCCGATTCTACAGAATACAAACACCTCAGCAACTCCTCCTCCTATTCAGAGGAACAGGTTACCACTGGCAACATGACCAAAACCTCTCTAAGCTATGACATCGAGGGAGCACCCACGTACGAGTGGAGGAGGAGGAGTTTAGATGAGCAGGTGGAGCCTGCTGCTCCTGCAAGTGAAAGAGAGGCAGAGGCAGAGAGGTTCAAGTCACGCTGGGACTCACAACAGCTCCCCGTGTCCAGCATCTCATCAGCCCGCGGCTACGACACCATCGACGGCTCTAAAGACGACGACGACGTATCCCGTTTTACTGGAGTGTTCACGGCCACACTTGTGGAGCTGGTCTCCGAGCCTGCAGCACCCCCCTCCACTCCCCCAGCCTCCCCCGAGGAAGACGCCGCCAACCAGTTTGACATGGACAACCTGGTGGACACGCTGAGGAGCATGGGACCCTCCCAAAGGCCCAGGAACGGCAGCCTGCGCGGGGCCCCCGCGGGGCTGATGTCTTCTCTGCCACCGATTGTCGAGGATGCTTCCAGCCCCGTCTCCCAGGACATCCCTGCTCGCCTCCTTAGTCCCACAAAAAGGATGGAAGCAACGGACAACCCTCCGGACTCCCTCAAAGGACTTTACACTCTGCCCAGTGACCTGGGACTGGGGAGGAACTCCTCCAGAGACACTCGTTCACCCCTGGAATTGATGAGCCAGCAGGTACAGTGATACGAAAGTTCAGCAAATGTCTTTGCTTAATATAATCTATGCTTACATTCCTTCCTTTATTTTCTTATTTTTAATGTAGGAGGACATAACATTATTTGCATTGTTCTATTATTATCTATAATATTCAGTGGGATTTTTCTGGTTGTGCAGGTTTGATTGCTATCTTCCCACATCCCTTTGTGGTTCCACCCCAGGTACAGGGTGCAGAGAGCATTTTCAAAGCCAACAGCAGGCTCCATGTCTAGATGTATTTTCTAAAGCATTTTGTTTTTACTACTTTGCTGGATCAATCCTTCAACTCATTGCTATACTCCGTGGCAGGTCCTGCAGTCCCCCGGAACAAGGGGCCTGGCCTTGCCTCTGAGATCCTCCGCTACAAATAGTAGCCTGACTAAATTGTCTGACTCCTCTACTGAGGAATTAAAATCCCCACAGCTGAATGGAAACGGATTTATCCCCAGCTCCCGCCTGGACAAAAGCATCATCTTTGGGAGCCACAAGTCAACAACCATAGATCAGACTAATGAAAATGGAACGGCCCATCGTCCGCTCTTCCGCACCATCTCGCTGCCCGATAAGGGTCCTTCATACGATGCCATGAGTTTGGGACAGAAGGAGCTTGGTGAACCTGGAACTGGCACAGAACCAGCGGCGTCCCGTTTTGAGCGTTTGTCCTTCCTTTCGAATTCGTCTTCCTCCCAGCCGGGCTCCGTGACCGGAGCTGAAAGCCCCAACGCTGTGATGAGTCTGCCCCCGCTGTGGGCCTTCGGCTCGCCGCCCTCCAGCAACAGTCCCAACCGCCTCCTCAGCCCCACCGGCTCCGTGGACCTCCAGAGGCCCCTCACCACCGTAGACTCCGCCTTCGCTATGTTTGGCCAGACGCAGGGGATGGGGACGGGGACGGGCACTCCCATCCTGCTGAGGAGCTCCAGTATTGACGGAAACACGGGGGTCCAGCAGACTGCGCTGTTCAACAGGGGGAACGCAGAATCTCAGTTCCAGAGCCAAGCAGTTGAGCCTGAGAGGAATTTAGCATCTAAATACAGAGCCTTCCCTGATGCTTATGTGAGTATCACTACCACTGTGTATTTAGTATTGCTTGCAGTACATTTAAATAGATAGAGGGAGAGGGATATCTGCTGAGAATTAGTTATGCACAGACACGTGATGTTGCAGCAGAAAAGGTGAATCTTTTTAATTTATTTGGAATATTTAGTTTTTGGTAAATAGCCAATCAGCACGTGAGTAATGCTTTTGTTCTGCACCCCAAGGAGATGGTAAGTGGACGAATGCATTTGTAGAAGCCATTCTCTAGTTATTTCCCACTTTCTTTAACAAAAGAGTAAAATCAAAGTGGATAATACGCGAACATTCGCAGGCTAATTCAAGGTGGTGTGCGGCCTGAAATGGTAATATATTTTGTTATTGTAACAACAGGAGAAACCGCTACACATATATGCACAATATCTGCGGTTGCTCATTATGTTGGCAGCTCTTCGTCTCACTCAAAGATCTATTCTCCACGGGGTTGTAAAAGAAGACAAGCGCCAGCTCAGGTTACATTAGGTGAGAGAGATCGCTTCATATGTGGTTTTGTTGTGCACAGAGGGAAAGTCCATCTTTGTGTGGCTCTTTGTCTGTGTCCGTGTACCTTCACATACTGTAGCGTGTCGCATTCATGGAGATGTCCAATGGCAAATATCTTCGTGTCACCAGGCATTAGAAGGAAAAACCTGGTGCATCGGTGGCCTTAGAAAGGAAAAATAATTATTAAATTGATATCTGACTGCTGAGAATCACAGGAGTGTGTACTCAGGAGTACGTTTAGGCATGTATGCACTCGTTAATCACATGCAAGCATTCCCAGGAATAACTTAACTGATTAGGACATGTCTGAAATGATTTGATTGTCAAGCGTCTACTCACACGTGTTCACACATCTCTTTCCGTCAACATGATTGAGGCTCGCATGTTTTGGTTGTTCCTCCTGTTTAACGACTGAGCCAACATACCACAAAATGTCACACCCAAATTTCACCCTCACCCGTGGTATATAATGAGTGCAGGCGTATGCCAAATGTTCAGAAAGCGAAGGCAAACCGCTTTCCCCCTGAGGCAGGCTGCTGGAAGAAGGTCCTGACAGAGGGGTTGTTTTAATGGCGCTGTTCTCTGCAATATGTCATAAAGTGATCTTCTAACTCAGTTGGCTGTGCTGCACAGGCTGTGGCTCTGGGCGCTGCTTTTCCCAGGTGAAAGCCTGCAGGACGATCACAGGGCACACGTATTATTATTATTAATCACGTAACTGATTCATTATTCTACTCTGCACATGAAATCATTTTCGGATGACGTGGCGTAAGACGCATCCATGCATTTAAACCGTTGAGTGACCTCGTCTCAACCGGTGCGCGTGAGACTTCTTAATCACTTCATGCTCCCAGTTTTCCCTCCACCTGCATGGCTCCACACCCATTCCAGCTGTCTTTTCGTGCAGAGACACAGCCGCACCTTACCATTTGGATTCTTCCTTAAATTTCTCTGCTTGTTTGCTTCATATTTGGTGAAGTACAGCCGACGGGGAGATATTTGAATGGGCAAAGATTACAAATTGATAGCTTTTTTATTTGCTTTATATGCAGCAGCTGTTCATGCATTTCATTAAAAAAACACATAATAACGTGGAGTTTGCGCATTCCATCCGCTGTAATGGCTTTTATGGGAGAGCAGATCGTGTCCCTCGGCTGCTGGGAGGGAAAGGAGCAGCAGGGGAAAGTGTCTGTTGGAGCTTAAGTTACACAATTCGGTGAACACAACCGTCCCCATAAATTATGCAGTTGTTTAACCTTGTTGGAACAGTATATATTCCACTTAGCCTTCACACACATACATCTAAATAATAAGAAAATAAGACAAATGTAATCAAAATAAAGACATACAGACATTTATTCCGATGTTTCCAAAAAACAGAGGAATACCGAGTGTTGGTTCAGTTAACAACCTACAATAACATTTTGTGAACCCTTTAATCGACATTGCAATTTGTAATTACAAATTCCACAGCATGAAAAGTGGGAACATTAAATATCACAAACATATGACCTGTTCTCAACCATTTTGGGAGCAAGAGTATTGTGAAGCCTCAGAGCGTTGTTATGAAGGAGGTATGTACGTATATGTGTGTAAAAATTTGAAAATTATGATTCTTCATACTTAATGAAGTACTTCATACTTAAGTACTTTTAATTATGGTTCTGTAAAAACCCATTTTGATAGACAGCCAATACAAGCATGGAATTTGGCTTACAAGTAATTCTCACAAAATAAATTGTAATTGCTACATGAGTAAAACGATAATGTCACGTTAGCATCTTCCTATGGTACGTCTCAGTGTGTCTACCAGCTCCGTCCTCTAAATCAGCTGTAAGGAAAACCTGTGAGACCGACTCGAGTGTCACTTTCAGCACTGCTCCATTGTCTAGTGTTTGTCTCTCATCGGTTCAGATTAGGCAAGACTGATGCGTGTGTTGACTTAGCTGTTGAAAATAGCAGCATTGCGATGACAACATTTAGTTATTGAATAGAATACAATGTCCGCTAAGGAGGGAAATGTAAACATATGCACACAGCACAAACGCTTGAGAATAAAACCACCTGAAATTTAGAACACGGTTTAAGAAAGGGGGAAATAGAATACTTTAAAAAGGATCACTGGCAGATCAAAAGTCTTGCTCTACGGTGGGAACAGTTTGTTGCTGTATGGTATGTCATTGAACAGTGAGTTACTCATTTATTTTCAAGGTCAATGGTGAAAAGGCCCCATTGATGCCCCGAGCTTGCTGCCACTGAAAATGTAAAAAGGTGTCCTGTTGCGCTTGAGGAAAAGTCCAAACTCTACTGTGTCCCACATAGTTGGTTAAATTTGTTATTTATTTCCCAGAATTTATCTAATCGAAACGTTATAGGATGATGGGCTGTCGAATAAGAGCTCTGGTACCCGGCCCTCTTTATTTGGTAACATGATCCAGGTGATAAACTGTTTCCACAGAGCTTCCAGAGAACAGAGGCTTGACACTTGACTCTGAACACACAATCACTCTAAATATGTATGCAAATCGCATGGGGTATTGCGGCTCCCACGTGCCAAGCTTCAGGAAGCAAAACCCCTAAAAGCCCAGTGGCACTCCGACTGACCGGCTCACCGCACACACACAAGTGAATAAGAGTGAAATCCAGTACAATATGAGAGCAGATCTGAGTATAAAGCTTGTTTTCATCTGTGGGTGCAGTTCCAGAGAGCATCAGGTTGAGCAGGTAGGGAGGAATGTTTGTCTTGTCAAGCGACCAAAGTGGTGCGTGTCCTTGTCAGAGGACGCCGTCTCTCCTCACTTTGATGTCACCACAACCGCTTGAAAAGTGTGACTCAAACACAATGAGTGGGTGGTCTGGCATTTTTGTGAATGACTGCTGTTGTCAGCGAACGGAAGTCAGTTGATTAAAACAATATTTCAGGGGTGGGTCAAAGGTCATTAGGTGCAGAAGCACGTTCATTTCAATTGTAAAGACTATAATAGTGACAGTACTCCTCCAATATGGATCCGTATTAGGTCCATTGTAAATAGAAAATTAATAAAAAAGTAAGGAGCCAGGGTAAGGGGAATGTACAGCGAAAATACTGTTTTTTGTACTTAATAGAATTGCTCTTTATCTGTGCTTTTATCTTTACCTTTTAACCATATAAAGGAAACGCTTCCGTGTGTCAGAAAAACAAAGGAATGCAATGCTGTGTATCTAGTAGAAGGTTTCCTAAAAAAATATACATTTTCTTTGTCCATAGCTCACTAAAGAGAAGGAGCATGGAAAGCTCAATCCTCGTCCTGGAAAGGTGAGTCTCCACACAACACACACACACCACACACACACACACACACACACAGAGCTAAGCGCTGTCACTCATTACAGATAACCATGATCCCTAGAGGATAAACCCCGGGACTGTAATGGCCCACCGTTTGCCTCTCCCATCAGCCTCGGCTGCAATTTGTGTGTAGAGCTAATTGGCAAATGCTAACATTATCACATCAAATGTCTGCACAAAATGTTTGTTTTCCATCAAACATTATAACAATCTTCCGCAAAACAAAAGGCTATTGTTAAAAAAACAAAACTCTAGTATTTCTTTTAGTTTTATTTTCTTAACTGCTTTCATAGTCCATGTTGAGTAGCGGTTAACCAAAAGACTCCCCAGGTATCCTCCGAGGTATTGATGCCATTACACTGTGCACGTATGTCTCTTCTATGCCACCTACGTTATTAACTTTCAAATGTCAGGCCTGCTGCTGCCCGTCGCTGCGGATTGCAAGAGGTGGCGCTGACATTTAGGCTCCTGGGTTTTCTTCCATGCTCCGGGGCCTCAGACCTGAATGGACGAGACACGCCTGTGTGCAGTGTAGACAAGAAAAGGATGTTTTAGGAACTACCCGTGTCCAACTCAAGAACAGAGATCCTACTAGAGATCCTCCAGATTCAAGTCTACATCTCTTTTTTATTTGTGCAAAATGTCTCTCAGCTTTTTTTGTTTTGCAAATGCTAATCATAGATATCCAGGACTGATGCTACCGTGCAACTCTACCTGCATACTGTTGTTTTCTTCACTGCACCATTCTCGTATCAAATGTCTGCATGAGTTTGGTATGAAATTTAAAACTCATGCTTTGACATGAGACTTGAGATAATGGCACCAGATGAAATTGGCACCAATGGGTAATTTTCATGATTAGAGATTTATTCTGCAGCAGCGCAGGTTGAGGTTTAAACCTGCAGTATTTCCTTTTCATTACTAGTAACCGTATCCCATCTGCCAATGCAATGTCTTGCCATCCAAGTAAATGACAAAAAGTCTTAAACTGCTCTCTATTCTTATACCACGTTTTCTCTAGATGTACATCTTCGACCGGCCTGGGATGTGCGGCCAGAGGATCGAGGTGCGCAGTGACGTCATCGATGCCACGCCCTGGGAGCTGCAGGAGACCATCTCCATCAGGGTGGTCAGAGGAGGGTGAGTGGCTCGAGAGACTGTTTTGAGTGTACTTTACTTCGTCACTTATACTGCATATAGAATTAGTACACAGGATGCAAGCACAATGGAGGCCAAAGACAAATACTTCTGTCTTTAAGAACATAGACGTGCATGAAGACATGAGACCAAGTCTCTGTCATTGCCAGTGTTTGACGTGCTCAAATTCTAGCAGTAAACAAACAGCTGCTCGAAACATATTTGGCACTTCATCAAACATAAGCCTCCGGAGATGCAAAAGCAGATATGATGATAATCGCCACACCTTTTTTCTCTTGAAACATAAGGTGTGTAATTCGTTATAATAAACATCGCCATCAACACCAGGTCAACACTAGATTGGCTTCCAACAAAGAGATGATTGTGATCACCAAGTGTTTCGATTTCATTGTACGTTCTTCTTTTATTCCATCACATTTAAATCTACAGAATAGACCTGATTGCTAGTTACATATGAAACATTGTACGCTTATGATATAAAACGTAATGTTTAGGATTTACTCACTTCACTTTAAACAACCATGCCTTCGTCATGTGGACAAATGCATCGATGTGGTGGAGAATAAACTGTTTTCAATCAACGGAGGACCAGAAGCTCACATCATGAGAACATTAGAGGGTTTAACTGTGTGCCCCTTTTTCTCCTAGATGGGTGCTGTATGAGAAGCCTAACTTCAAAGGGGAGAAGATCGCCCTGGATGAGGGAGACATAGAGCTCACCTACCCGTTCAATCCAGAGGAGGAGCTGCAGAACGGAGAGAAAGAGGCCGGGGAGCCGAGCGGAGAAACGAGTGATGTGCAGAGCGAACCTGCCAGGAGGTTTATCATCGGATCTCTCAGAAGAGCAGTCAGGGTAAAACAAGATCGCCTCACTCTGTCAATTCAAATAGTTGCCCCTTTCAGTCCAATTACAATTAACTATGTTGTAAAATCTCTGTTTATTGTTTGGACTTCTCTCTTAAACAGTGTTATCTGATGCTGAAAAGCTAAAAACCTCTTACAGATGTTTTTTAACTGTTGCTGGTTAACTGTTCTATTAACTCATGGTCGCCACCTGGTGTTCAAAGTAGGAACACGCAGATGTTGATTTTACTTTCTATGACGGGAGTGATCTATTTAATAAACAAGTGAATGCTTTATATCCATCTGACGTTCTTTCGCTGTATAGTCAGATTTGTCAGTTCTGTCACTACAAAAAGAAACCGCAACATCTTCGGCGTTTAGCTGGTGATTCTATTGTTGGGTTCATGTTGAGTCACAAAGTATAGTTCCCACTAAGGTAATCACTGCATATATTTTCTCACCCCCTGCAGGACTGCAGCCTTACAGGCTGTTATTTTCTCCATTATGTGACATTGACGGATGCTCTCTGTCCTCACTCAGGACTACAGTGTCCCAGAAATCCGTCTTTTCCCCGAGGAGAGCGCGGAGGGGAAGAAGGTCATCTTCAGAGATACGTCTGAAGATGCCAGGATATTTGGCTTCCCCATCAAGGCAAACTCTATCATCGTCAATGCTGGGCTGTGAGTTTCTGAATTATGAGAAAAGCGTGATCTTGTGGAATTTGCATTATAATGCCGTTCACACCATGACTTTAATTTTTGTTTTTTTGCCCGGCCAGGTGGCTTGTGTACGCACATCCCTTCTTCCAGGGCCTACCACGTGTCCTGGAGGTGGGGGGGTACTCCAACCCTGCAGCTTGGGGAGTGGAACAGCCCTATGTGGGATCCCTACATCCACTGAAAGTAGTAAGTGACCTTGACATTCCTTTTCTTTCCTTATTCTATATTCTATTCTATATAAAGGTATATTCCTTGATTGTTTGCAGTAAGTTGAGTTGTTTATTCTTCCATCCCAGGGGGAACCAAGAGTGGAGAATATGAGTCAGCCAAAGGTAAGAGAGCGCACAAATACCGCTAATTAATTGCAGCTAAATCAAAGTATTCTGATTGTAACTGACACGCTTTTGTGTCCAGTTGGTGATCTACGACAAGCCGTACTTCACTGGGAAATCAAGGACCATAACCACCAACATGAGGGACTTTGTGACCAGAGCAGACCGGCAGCAGACGACCTTCATAGGCAGCGCCGGCTCCCTCAAAGTACACGGAGGAATGTGAGTTGCAATGTTCATATTCACTGAACCATTCAAAGACATTTTAGTGATCGTTAGCTTAAAAACCCTCTGCCTCTTCTGCTGAAGATGGGTGGGCTACGAGAAGGAGGGCTTCCGTGGCCACCAGTACCTGCTGGAGGAGGGAGAGTATCATGACTGGAGGGTGTGGGGAGGCCATGATGCCGAGCTGCGCTCCGTCAGGGTGATACGGGCGGTAAGTTGAGGAAATGGTTTACTGCAGTTGGTATTTGTCAATAAGTAATTATTCACATGCTACCTGCGGTACATTTTTCTCTAGTAACAGCGCATGCAAATCCCTTTCTGTTTGTCTACTGCACTGTGTGTGTGTTTCAGTACCCGAGCACCACTGCGGTCACACAAACACACATATACAGTATATCGAGGGGAATGAAGAGGAATCATGTGTTTTATGGGAATAAGAATCTATTACCTTAATTTGAGGAGGGCATATGGTTGTTGTGCTGGACTTTGTTTGTCATGCAGCGCGGGACTCCAACTGGTCTTGATCTTGCTCTTACTCGGATTTAGTCTTGGATAGACTCCATTCTTGGTCACAACTTGGTCCCTGTTTAAGTACCCTTTTTAGCAGTCTAACCTAATCTAAAAAAGTGACTCTGCCCTCCAACAGTGGCCGCTGTACTCCTGATACCTGTGGCATGAAACTGCAATTTAGGACATCAGTGATGATTTAGACTGTAAACGAGTTAACTTTTTAGTCTAAAGTCCACCAGTTTTCTTTCTCTCCTGCAGGACCTGACAGACCCCGTGGTCGTGCTGTTTGAGCAGCCGGACGAGGAGCCGGAGGGCGCGCCGGAGGAGAACACCTTCGAGGTGACCGAGGCCATTGCGGATGTCGAGCTGTTTGAGTACAAAACCTCCACCCGCTCCATCCATGTGCTCAGCGGGGCGTAAGTCGATTTGGATTCTACAGAATATCTGCTTTACCACCTCAGTGGAGTGGAAATGCATCACCATTACCAGCGGTAAATGTTGGTCTTCCTTTCAGATGGGTAGCCTACTCCCATGTGGACTTCTCTGGTAACCAGTACATCTTAGAGAAAGGCGTCTATAACAACTGTGCTGACTGGGGCTCTGAGGACACGCGCATCTGCTCGGTGCAGCCCATCCTACGGGTGAGGGCCCCTCTGAAGTCTTTCGGTTATTCATTGGATCAATGTATTTGTGTTCTGGTGGTGCTTATATTTTTGTTCTGTTGACTTTTAGGCCCCAAGTGACAGCTCAAGCATCTCGACTGAGGTATTTTGCCTTGACTTTCTCTCTTTTACAAAGGTTAGGAGTCTTACAGTCTAGTGTCAGAAAAAGCAGTAGTTTTTCAAATTACAGGTGCACGCAGACCTCTAATGCCCACAGGGCTGCAGCTTGTGCGTGTCACACCACGCAGTGATGCGAAACCTTTGGATCTGGACTTTGCTCCATGCAGGGACTGGTTTTTGTTCTCTGCGCACTGAGCCATCCATAAACTGCTGCGACTCTGAGCACAAGGGGGGATTCTTGCCTCCTAAATAAATGTTGCAAGTGAAACAAGTATGAAATAATATATTCTGCATGGTAAGAAGAACCTGTAAGTCGCTTTACCTGTGACACCTGAGAGGAAGATGATTCTAATTCCTTATCTGGGCAGCTTTTGATGGCGGTACTTAAAAGGACATTCCTTTTAATGGAACAAAAGGCTTCAGGTCATACATGTGTTAATCTCTAATCTTCTCTCTAACCTCCATCTCAGATAATACTGTATTCTGAGCCAGACTTCCAGGGGGAGTGCCACGTCTACAAACTCAACCAGGAAGCATTGTCCGAAAAAGTACTGACCAAGTCCTGCAGAGTGTCGGGGGGAAGGTGAGGAGCCTTTTCCCCAAATAATCCAGCCCTCCAAAAAGAAATTAATCTGGAGTCAGATGGAAAAAGAAAAGAGCGCAAAGAGTATTATGTGATTAGGCTGATCAACAACATAAACTGTGTTTCAGCTGGGTGCTCTACGAGAATAAACAGTACTCTGGGAACTCGTACGTCTTATCTGAAGGAGACTACCCCAGCCTAACGAGCATGGGATGTCCGCCCGACTGCACCCTGAGCTCTGTCAAGGTCGTGCCAATGGTGAGGGGGCACTCGTGTTTGAAAAACATAAAACAAGCCGTGTGCTGTGCTTCGGCTTGCGCTGATCCTCTGTCTCGCCCTATCTAGACGCTCTCGGTTCCCTCCATCTCCCTGTTTGGCCTCGAGTGTCTGGAGGGCAGAAAGATTGACCTCGACACAGAGGTCCCCAGCATGGTGGAAGAGGGCTTCAACAATCACATCCTGTCCGTCAGAGTCAACAGCGGCTGGTGCGTGCTCGTCTCTCCTCGGCTTGTTTTTTGGCCTCGGGGCCGCTGTGGTTCACCCCGTCCTACTATCGGAGGATCACCGGGTTGATCCCCGGGGCTGGGGACATTACATGTTTGTATTTTGCCATAAAGTAGCTGTCCTGTGTTTTTTAACAAGCCTCCTTGATAGGAAGTAAGTCAAGAGAAGTGGACATTTGGGAAGAAATGATAGTCAGCTGTTGCAATATAACACCTAGTTTTTGAGTGCCTGTGTAGGACACGTGATAGTAAGGCACCTGATATTGTCTCTCTTCCTTTACAGTTGGGTGATCTGTGAACACAGCAACTACAGGGGGCGCCAATTCCTCCTGGAACCAATAGAAATCACCAACTGGCCGAAGTTCAGCTCAATACAGTCCATTGGTTCAATGTTCCCAGTCCGACAGGTTTGTAAACAAATCATCTGCGGCAGTGTTGTTTACACCTTGTCATTGTCTTGTGTGCCATTCTGGTAGAATGTGGTCTGCTGTCGCAGGAATCACAATAGAATCGGTTTTGAGCACTTTGCCACTGCAATTTTGTCAGCAATGACACGATGTGAAACAGTGTGCAGTGCGTTAATTGATCTTAAGGTTGAACATCAACAAAAGTTATACGCTGTAAGCTTCAACTGCAGTGATTGGCTGGCTGCACTGGTCCAGAACGTTCCCTTGAGGTAACTGGTGGCTGGTTAACCAATCACAGAGGCCATATTCAGTAGTATGAAAACCGGATTTACACCATTAGTAAGAATAATTGGATATTATATGATTGTATTTGTTCAAGGGCATTTTAGTATGGAATGCCGTTTTAGTCAAAATTAAATAAATGAATAAATACATGAAATATGCATTTGAAATACATCATGAAATAAATAAATGAGGCAATAAATACATAAATATTAAATACATTTAATATTTCATGGTACTTTTATTTCATAATACCACTTTTCATTTCATGGTATGTTTATTTCATAATGCCACTTTTAATTTCATGGTACTTTTATTTCATAATGCCACTTTTCATTTCCAGAGTCTTTTATTTCATAATGCCGTTTTACATTTCCAGAGACTTTTATTTCATAATGCCGTTTTTCATTTCCAGAGACTTATTTCATAATGCCGTTTTTCATTTCACGTTCTTATATGCAAATCAGGGGGCGTGGCTACATCTAACATTCCGAACAGACAACAGAGTGTTGACATAATGGAAGACATCGGTGGGCTCCGAGGTAGCATGCTAGCATTAGCAGATCAAATCGATCAACATGGGATTTCTGCAGATACGATTTTGACACATATTGAGGGTTTTCTGGAAATACTAGGGCGGATAAGATGTATACATAGACAACGAAGTTTTAAATTGTTTAAGACTCATTGAGCACCGCGTGCGTGTGGAAGAGGTCCAAGTTGATGAATTCAACATTAGCGCTGGTACTACAAGCACAGGTGCTGAACGCCCGCCTCTGGATATTCCTGGCGACAAGCTGGCTAACTTTGTGTTGTCCCGTCTATCAACCCGAGAAATCCAATATCCAGGAATATCCAGAGGCGGGTGTCCAGCACCTGTGCTTGTAGTACCAGCGCTAATCTCACGTCCCTTAGCCAGCCTTCTTTTGCACACGGCTCTGTTGTCTGTTCTGAATGTTAGATGTAGCCACGCCCCCTGATTTGCATATAAGAACGTGAAATGTAAAACGGCATTATGAAATAAGTCTCTGAAAATGAAAAACGGCATTATGAAATAAAAGTCTCTAGAAATAAAAAGTGGCATTATGAAATAAAAGTACCATGAAATGAAAAGTGGCATTATGAAATAAAAGACTCTGGAAATGAAAAGTGGCATTATGAAATAAACGTACCATGAAATAATGTATTTAATACTTATGTATTTATTGGCTCATTTATTTATTTCATGATGTATTTCAAATGCATATTTCATGTATTTATTCATTTATTTAATTTTGACTAAAACGGCATTCCATATTTTAGGAGGATTGTAGGCAGTTTCCAAAGTGTTTTTTTGTTAAGGAGCTTAATATCTCTTTAAAGGGATGAAAATGATGTAAAATAAGGGTAAGGGAAAATGTGTTATTTCTGATGTAATTTAGTTCTAGTGAGCAGGCCCTGAGATGACAATATATTTTTTTTTGCCTCCTGCAGAAGCGCCACTTTCTACGCATCAAGAACCAAGAGAGGGGTCACTTCCTCTCTGTCCAGGGTGGCGTGGAAGAGATGAAATCAGGACGGGTGGTGGTGACACCAGAGGTGGAGCCCATGAGTGACATCTGGTTCTATCAGGATGGCTTCATCAAGAGCAAGGTAATGAGGCCTCAGTAACATGTTATTAGCGTTGGCAACCAGAACCCAAACCTGTCCTTTTGATACAGCAGTGGGCTGTTCTAATCATGTGCTGTGTGTGTGTGTGTATGATTGTGTGTGTGCTGTAGTTGTCTCCAACCATGAGCCTTCAGGTGATTGGCAACATAGAGCAGGCGGCCAAGGTGGTTTTATGGACAGAGACCCGGCAACCGGTTCAGACCTGGACGGCTCAGATGAGAGGCCTCATCAGCAGCCTCACTTTTCCTGGCTGCGTCCTGGATGTCAAAGGTAAATGGGACAAAACAACAGGCATTTGCATTAGCATTCATGTTACCACAGGCTGCCGTTAATATGCTAAAAGAATATGCAAATTATGTTTCCTAGGAATTTCCTTTCTGTTGCTTTTTACATTTGTTATAGATGGATGAATAGCGCATGTAAAGTGTGTACAACAGGAGATTTGATCTAGTTTTATTGGTAATTTTAACCTCTGTATTTACTTCCAGCAAGTGTTGCTCTGAAAAGAAACACTGGTTGATCAAATGTGCTTAGTTACATGTTTACATGTTTACCACTGTGTGCCTCTAAAAGCCGGGGAGAGGGAGGGTTTTTTCTGGATGATCCTCATTTTAACTTGAACTTAACGTGGTTATTATCCTTTTCCCCAGGTGGCAAATCCTATGACAAGGACCACGTGGTGATTATGCCAGAGAATGAGGAGAGGCCAAGCCAACAGTGGGAGATAGAGCTGCTGTAGGCTGCTTTAAAAACCTTGTGTTTCTCTTCATTAATCTCTGCCCAGCAGTCCATACACATTGCTTCTCTCTACAACTCCACAGGTCCTCATTAATATTCTGGGGGAAAGTTTTGTGTTGCATTGTCTCGAAATGTTGAATTTTCTCCTCATTATGAGGATCTTTGCCATATGCAAGGACCACAAAACAGAACCCTGTCAGTGCCTTGACCGCCGAGCAACGGGCCGAGTTGGAAAAAAATAATCAATGTATTTTGGAGGATCTACTATGCAGTTCCTGAAACAAGAACCCTTCATTTATATCCAGTTGATTTAGAGTACAGTTCTTTGAACTGTTTTTAAAGTAGAATATGCTGGTATGATTTCAGGCTCGTGCAAAGTCCTTGAACGCTACGGCACACTTTTTTATGTTCTTTACAATGGAGCAAAACGAGTTCTGGCTTCCTTGAACATGTATATGCTTCCCGGGCCTTTTTGCAGATAGTGGACAAATGGAGCCATACAAATCTGTAGTGTCAGCGAATCAGGAGCGCTTTTTTAAAAAGGTATTTTATATGCACTGTGTTTATCAATGTTTGTTTTGTGGGAAATCTTGCACTTATATGTACGTTGCCGTATATCCTTTTTCAATCATGCGGTGCAGTCGTGTTTGCAGTCACTGTTTCTTGTCTGTTACAAAGCTGTTTTTAACATGGGGGTGTGTTAATATTTGATCCTCAAGATGTGAGTATGTTTTCTTAAAAGGGAGTGGTTTTGAAATATTGAATAAAACATTTAACAACAAGAAAGCTGCCTGGTTGATTTGTAAAGAATCTTTAATAATATGTTTTACTGAGAACATTCATTTTCATTTCTAATACAAAATGTATACTCTTATAAAAAAACAAGCTGCTAAATGGCTGCTCAGCTATTATTGTAATATGTACAAGTAGGTGATCATACTTCCTCATGCTGTGGAGGTTCAGAAAATGTTAGACATACAAGGAATTTGTCTTGGCAGTTGGTGCATAACAGCAGACAGTATGACAAGACAACATAGTGCAAGAGGAATAAAATAAAATAATGCTATGGGTTAGTTTAAAAATAAAGGAATAAAAGCCTTTTTGGACTTGAGGTCCTGGGTGATGATGAAGCCCAGGAAACGGAAGAAATCCACAGTGGTGACGGGGGGGGACTCTTTTCTTCCTGAAATCCACAACCATCTCCACTGTCTTTAGAGCATTGAGCTCCAGGTTGTTCTGGCTGCACCACGACACCAGATGGTCAGACTCCCACCTGTAGGCGGACTCATCCCCACCAGAGATCAGCCCAATGAGGGTGGTGTCATCTGTAAACTTCAGGAGCTTGACGGACTGGTGGCTCGAGGTGCATCTGTTTGTATACAGGGAGAAGAGCACTGGGGAAAGAACGCAGCCTTGGGGGGAACCGGTGCTGATGGTCCAGGAGCTGAGACATGTTTCCCCAGCTTCACGTGCTGCTTCCTATCGGACAGGAAGTCTGTGATCAACTTGCAGGTGGAGTCGGGAACGTGCAGCTGGGACAGTTTGTCCTGCAGTAGAGACGGGATGATGGTGTTGAAAGCAGAGCTGAAGTCCACAAACAGGATCCTGGCGTAGGTTCGTGGAGAGTCCAGATGCTGGAGGATGTAGTGGAGGGCCATGTTGACAGCATCGTCCACAGACCTGTTGGCTCTGTAGGCGAACTGCAGGGGGTCCAGGAGGGGGTCAGTGAGGGTCTTCAGGTGGGACAGGTCTAGCCGTTCAAAAGACTTCATGACTACAGAGGTCAGGGCGACGGGCCTGTAGTCATTGAGTCCTGTGATCCTGGGCTTCTTGGGGACAGGGATGATGGTGGAGGCCTTGAAGCAGGCTGGTACGTGGCATGTCTCCAAGGAGGCGTTAAAGATGAAAGTGAACACCGGAGACAGCTGGTCAGCACAATGCTTCAGGGAGTGAGGGGAGACGGAGTCCGGGCCGGCTGATTTACGGGGGTTTTGTCTTTTAAAGAGGCGGTTAAGGGAGGGCGTGGGGGACTGGGGCAGGTTGGGGGAGCTGTGCGGGATGGAGTGCAGTAGAACTCGCTCAGCTCATCTGCCAGGCGGAGGTCATTCATGGAGTGAGGGGTTTTTGGCTTGTAGTTTGTGAGGTATTTAAGGCCTCTCCAAACCAAAGCCGAGTCACTTGCTGAGAACTGTTGTTGGGCTGAAGCTTACCGTCCACTTTGGAAAAATAAGTGCTAATTCATGTTCACTCTATGTGATCTTGTATTGCGATGTGCAGAATTTATAATAGGTACAGCCATTACTTAGCGAAAAAATACCAATTACTGAATAGTAACAAAAGACAAATACTGGTAAATCAACAATTTCAATAAGGCCATATACACTGCTTTCATAAATTCTTCTGCAATCACATCTTACACGACTTTAACGAAGATTTCAAACACACTTCTACCCACAACTCGTCCATTGACATTCCCGCTGCTTTCATCTCTTTCTCTTGTTAGGGATTTAAGCAGAAGAGCACGTTCAGTGGTGGAAATTATAATATGTGTGATAATGATTAGTGTTGTAATTGTAGTTTGTGTGTTTTAAGCTACTAGTTATTACATTAGTTTGTTAGATGAAATAACTTCAATATGAATTAAACACTATTCATAATAATTTAATGAATTTAATTACTGTACACATAACATCCTGCCAAAGCCTAGGGGAAGGCTCCTAGTCTTTCCTTGGTCGATTTCTTCCACATCTCTCCCCAAAGAGGGTTTTTTGTCTATTTTGTCTGTTTTGCTGCCAATGGAACTGGTGCTTTACAGAGAGTAAATGGGATAATGAAGGAGGAGGATTACCTTCACATTCTTCAGGATAACCTAAAATCATCGCAGTTGGGTGTTCTAACAGGACAATGACCCCAAACACACATCAAAAGTGGTAATAGAATGGCTAAATCAGGCTAGAATTAGGGTTTTAGAATGGCCTTCCCAAAGTCCTTACTTAAATCCCAATGAGAACATGTGGACAATGCTGAAGAAACAAGTCTGTCACAAAGCCATCAAATTAAAATTGAACTGCACCAATTCTGTCAAGAGGAGTGACAGCTTGTGAGGAGGCTTGTGGATGGCTACCAAAAGCGTCTAATTTAAGTGAAAATGGCCAAGGGACATTTAACCAAATATTAGCACAGCTGTATGTATATTTTTGACCCAGCAGATTTTGTCACTTTTTCTGTTCACCCATAATAAAGTCAGAAAAGAACCAAACTTCATGAATGTTTTTTGTGACAAAGAAGTATCTGTTCCAATCACTTTATCAGAGGAAAAACTTGAGAGCCATGACATTATGTTCTTTGCAAGTGTATGTAAACTTTTGACAACAACTGTGTACTTAAAGTTAAACGTAATGGTTGAAATGTGATGAACTGTGATGATTTAATACATTAATAAAGCGTATTCGATATCAATATTATGCATGCTTTATTTACATGAAGCTTTAAGCCAATGGTGTGATCATTGAATATATTGTAATATTAAATTAACAGGGATTGGTCAGGTCAGTGAGGGATACCAGATGCGGCCATCAGACGGAGACAAGGGAGAAAGTCTTGGAGCAGGAAGGAATTTGCAAGGACAAGCAAGTTGACTATTCTGGACTGCTCATCCGCTGCCGGGCCGGGGAGAGAGTCTTTCCTTGTTCAGAGAGGTTCAAAACCCACTTAGACCATGAACTGCTTTTAGCTCTTATTTTTAAATTAATACACTTCAAGTGACAACGTATAAATACTTAATTTATTAACTCTTCACACTACTTCACATCTAGTCAAACTTTTTTCTTGGAAATGTTGTATCCATATATACATAACACAAAAAAGGGTTGGTTTTTGATCAGCTTTGTTTGTACTAACCACAGAGGTGTCGTGTTTATTTGTGCTCTGCAGGTGAGCCGCAGGTACAAGAGGGAGCAGCACTTTTATCACGTAGCGTTCCCTGTTAGAAATCACCTTAGTTTTCCTCTGTGAGACAATAACTTGTGGCCTGTTATCGGTGCCTGCCAAGTTTGAAAATGAATGTGATATGTCTTCTTTGTCTCTTACTCCCTTTCGGCCCTCTTCCCACTTCTCTTGAGGGAAAAGGTCCAATAAGCGTTTTTGGGAGTATGAGATCATTATCACCCGCAGCCACAAATGCAGGTACTAAAAAGCCCCTTTGTCGTGTCTCGGACACACAATCTGGTTTCATGAGCCAAAAGACGGGCTGTGTGTGAGCACACCCTCCTAGGGACATCGGCTTCACCCTTGAAACCGGAGAGACACCTGGCATGATCCCTGCTCCACCTTGGTGCCAAATGACTAACTGAACAATCCTTTAATAACGGGCTTTCACTGTGTAGTCAAACACAACAAAAATTCTTTGCATTTTTAGTGATACCCACCACAAGATCTACAGATTAGGGGGCATGTCACAACTATGACTTCGGCCACCTGTAAACAAACCTGCGTGTCTGGATTCCTCCTCTGCGAGGAATGTTTTACATGATTTTACAAGTGGGTTGTCACAGCAATTCTGCAGGCCAATGGAGCGGCCGAAGCTGTGAGGGTGCTTTGCAACGATTGCTCAGTTGTGTGATTGCTCTGCAGCAGGCGTGGCACAGTCAGAGTGGGACTGAGGTACAGGGATGATAACAGAGTTGTAAAAAGAGATCTCCTCTACCTCCACACCTTCTTGCAGCCGCCACAGCGTTCTGTTTCAGGTAGGGAAAATAAGTATTTTTTTAAAGGTACAAATGTACCTATGTTATTTGACCATGTGTTTGTTGGATTGTTGGGCTTCTTGGTCCCTTATGGAAAACAGTTAAAATCATGTAATTATCAAGTGACACTATCAAAATGTCTACTTGTATGTCTATTCTTTGGCTCTGTTCCTCGGAGGGTGTTATTTGTTTACTCAATATGTGTGTATGAACAATTAATCTCTTGCAGTTCAAACAAAACCATGGACCCTGAATATTTCCAATCCCATGTAAGTACACTGTTTCCTGCCCAGTCCTCCGTCTGTCTTTGTTTGGGGACATAGTTTACCAAGACACCACAGTCTTATATAATAAGATAATGTAATCTGCTGCTGTCTTGTGTTCTTGGATCTGTCTAACGTCACTATGTGTGTGTTGCCTTCGGGGGGGGGGGTGGAATACGTTGGTAACAGACGATACGTTATTAATATTAATATTCAGCACTTGACGTTGTCAAACTATTTCTCCAAGCTACTACCCGCCCTCTGTTTAGTTAACGCAGGGGTACAGAATATTTTACATTTTTTGAATTACAACACAATGAAAACTGACATTTATCTTTTGTCCATCTTCGGCCAACCCCTTCATGACATATCTTCACAAATCCTTATCTTGTTTTGTTTCACATTCCACTGATCATATGCTCATATATCTCATCATATCATATGTATTTAAATATCCTCAGGCAGACAGGATGTGCAGCCAGTGTGCGGATGTAGGTCAAATCTTCCCCTTATTGTTTTTGGATTTTAACAAATGTTTGTTTCCCTCTCCTTTACTCTTCCTGTTCATCACGTAGAACATGAGTTGGGGAACCCTTGGAACGGTGCGACCGTTCCCCAACTTCCACCCTGAGCAGGATGCAAGGGAGATCCGCACAGCGCTGCAGAACAAAGGTACCTCTGCTGACAAAAGTGGTTTTAGCAGTTTTGGATGAAGCTGTACCAATTCTTACTCTTCCATCCCTGCCGTGGTTAAATATAGTGATGTGACATTGTGCACCCGGCTCAGATGCGGTGACCGTGGTGAGAATCCTAACCAATCGGACCAACGCTCAGAGACAAGTGATCGCCCAAACCTTCGAGGAAATGACACAAAAGGTCAGGAAGCACATAACATTGTTTCAATAAAAGCATGCACAAGCTAAAACATCATATTCACTTTTAAAGTGTTGCAATGACAACACTGTATGTAATGATGATGATGTGTTTGCTCATCTGTAACCTCCAAGTGTTTGCTGCTCAAACATAATTTGCATGGTTTAAAGGTTTAGGTCACACCTTTATTTAGAGTGGGAGCAGCATGCGCTGTAATGACCATGATGCTGTAGTGTTGTAGATCAACTTTGGCCAACTGTTTCATTTACTTAAGGTGGACGCATCTGTCAGAAACTCCTTTCAGTTGCACAGTAATCAGAGTTTCAAAGTCCCAAAATACAGACACAGAACTAATTACGTTATTTAAGTTGACAGTGTCACAAAACATGCTCGTTTGAGTTTTGGTGGGATATCTGAAATAAGGTCTGTGTTTAACACGAGCATAAGGGAGTTGAACACATTGTACTGCAAATCAACAAATGTCTATAACTACCCGTCTTCTTAAGTTTGAAGCTTTTACATGTGTTTATAAAGGTGGTGGCTAACAAGCGGTTAAACACGGCCACGAAAGGACAAGAATAAACTGAATAAAACATTAAACTACAGCAGCCTGTCCAGTGGCCTAAGTAACTAAGTAACTGGTGGAACTAAGTAGGCTACATTTGCTCAAGTACTGTTCTTAAGTCAAAAGTTATACTTACTTTACTTGCATTACTTCATGTTATGCTTTTTTATATTGATATCAATACATTAGAAAGGCCACCACACATTAATGTGTCAAGGGTGCGGGTGGAAGGCAGGACTCAAATGCAGACTTGCAGGAAAACAAAAGACTTTAATAGTCAACAGGCAAAAGCAAAGGCCAAGGGGCAAAAACGCACACAGGAACCGTGGCAAAAATACAGGCAGGGACCAAGAAACATCCAGGAAGATTGACAAGAAACATCCACGACGAAAGACAATGACGCGACAAGTGGCACAAGAGACACACGGCTTAAATACACAAGGGAGGTGCAGGTGATTGGACACAGGTGGAAACTATTAGACGATCACAGGGGATGACGGGACAAGGCAGGAAGTGAAGTTACCCGGGGACACGAGTGGCAGAAAACTACAAAATACAACAGGAAGTGGCTAGCAAGTCTTGTTTTCCTGCAAGTCTGCATTTGAGTCCTGCCTTCCACCCGCACCCTTGACATTAATGCATGATTCAAAATAAGATTTTCAATGCAGTCATTTCACATTAACCTACATTGTTTATTGCGTCTGGTACATTGAAAGTCAGCAGAGAGTTCATTGTTTATTCTGACTGTGGCAGGACTTGGCAGTTGGAGTGAAGAAAGCAATGTCAGGAGAACTGGAGATTCTGCTGCTGGAGTTGTTGATGCCTCCTGTGCAATATGAGGCGTTTCGCCTGCAACAAGCCATGGTGGTGAGTGGGTGTTTCATGGTTATTTTGGGGGGCTTTTACCGTACCTGCTGTCCATTCCACAATACAAATACAGCATGCAGTGTGTGTGTGTGTGTAGGGTTTGGGCACAGATGAGGAAACACTACTGGAGATCCTGTGTACACGATCCGGAGAGAAGCTTCGGGAAATCAGCGCCATGTACAAGCTTTGTAAGTCACAGAACTTTTCTAGTCCTTTTACCATTTGGTTTTGTCTTTGGTTAATCGTTTACCATTTAATTGCAAGAGGTCTGAGACTCAGGCGCAGAATAAGAAAACAAGGAAATACTTCTTTCCAGGTTGAGAATCTTTACTGGAAAAATCAACTTTACAAAACAAACCAAAAAGTAGCTCAGACACAAGCGGACTGAACACGCTAGAGAGTGAGAGAGAAAAAGGCCTGGCAATTAAAAAACAGGAATACCGTAAACTAATCTCAGCTGGGGGGGGGCAGGAAACTAAATAAAGACAGGAAGTAAAGTGGTAAAAAGAATAAAACAGGAAGTTATTCTTGTCAGTCTCTTCGAGTCGTCACATTATTACTCACTAATTCATATAATCCCTTTTTTCAGTGTTCAAGAAGGACCTGGAGAAGGAACTGAGAGGGGAAACCAGCGGAGACTTCACTAACCTTGTTTTGGCTTTGTTGAATGTAATTTTGATATTCATTTTATTGTCACCTTCAACCTCATAATTAAAGCTACTGGCATTAATAATGTTGCAAAATCATTTAAGCTTTAAACATGGGAATTTATCCTTTTTCTATTTAGATATAAACTTGAAATAAATATTTAAGGTGTTTTTTCTCCATCCAACAGAAAGACAATTTTGCTGTTGGAGTTCAAAAAGATATTGAGGTAATATTTTCTATGATACTTTTTTGCTCTGAGAATTAAATTTGAATAAGATAAAGAAGATGCAAAGTTTTAACACTGCGCTATGATGGTAGTAAAGATACGAGCGACCTGCATGAAAAAAGGTCGCCTTAAATTAGTATGCCAGTGTCACTCATTTTTGAGTGTCTCTTTATGAAAACATGCATATCAACAAACTACTGTATTATGGAATAAGTCCCCTGGCTGTAAGGGAGACAATCTCTCAGCTCTTTGTAAATGTGTTTTATCATTTTCATTCAGTCTCTGTCTGCTTCGCTGAATGGGAAAAAAGCTGATGCGGCACCGTGGATCAACATTCTAACCTCTAGAGACTCGGATCATCTTAACAAAGGTGAATACCTACATTACATTTAACAGTTCTTGCACATACGTTTCAGTTTGTTAGAAGTCTTATTTGTTTTAATTGTGAACATGTTGGATCCCCTCGTCCACAGTGCTGGACGGACTGGAGCTGCAGAGAGGACAGACGGTGGATCAGACTCTAGACAAGAAGTTCACAGGAGACGTTCGTCAGGGTTTGAAAGTTTTAGGTAGATATAGTTTGAGATACTGTGTGGTTTATAAGTACGGACTGACAATGTTGATCATGTCACTGATATTTTTTGATATCTGTGCCATGACAGTGCAGTGCATCCAAAACCCTGGTGTCTATCTCGCCAAAAGACTAGTTAAAGCAAAGGTAAGATGCTAACAAAATCAACAGTCCCCTTTGTTCTGATCGTGTAAATTGACGATAAGATTAACAAACCATTCTGTCATCGGAAGAAGTGATTCATCATTGCATTCATCACTACAAAGACTCATTCAGATTCATTCTACACGTTTTAATAATAATCAATCAAATCATTATTAAGGAAAGAAGAGAAAATTTCTATTGCCGAGATGTACAAAGATGGGTTAACCCATCGGAGCACAATGCCCTCATGCGTTTTCTCTAAGTGACTATCTCATTAATTCAGAAAATCAGGGTAGAAATTATTTTTTCACTGAATGCATAACCGTTAATATATGAAATGTTTTATACAAAAGAGAACAGGCCTGTTCTCCCTCTTCCAGACCCCAATACTGCAAGGGATTATGGTTTCACACGCGGAGGAAGATCTGCTGTGTATCCGAGCTGCGTACCTTAAATTAACAGGCACGTCTCTCTACACTGCTCTACAGGTGGGTCACTGTGCAAATACGCCTTGACAGGGTGCAATAGGTGTTCTCACTTAGAGGTTATAGAGGTGAAGAACTTATTATTATTTTAAAAGGGAAAAGCTTGTTTACATGTGAACTTCATTTCTCTCCAACAGAAGCAGTACAAAGGAGATCATCTCCAGGCTCTGCTGGCCCTCTGTCGATCTGAAGATTGAACAAAAGTTGTACACATTTTAAGTAGATGATTAACTATAGTTGTTCTCGTCCCTTTGAAAAAGGCTGTTGTGTTAGAAAAATAAACTTTTATTGCAACTTTTCATATTTAATGGAATCTCATTTGATTATGCATTGTTTATCTTTGTTTTAAAGAATAATAAAAAAAATATAACACTGAATGCAAATGAAATGGTTATTTGCTTTTATTATTTTATATGTCTGCTGTCAGCTGTGCGCTCTTCTACAAATGTGGTACACATCTTAAGTAGATAATTCAGTTTTATTGCTACTTTTCATATTTAATTTAGCATTGCTTATGTTTTTGCTTTTATTATTTTATATGTCTGTTGCACAGCTCTTCTTCATCATGACATGTTTTTACATGCTGGATTTATTCCAAATAGCACCCATTTTAAAACATTGTTTCATTATAATTTTGGATGCAATGTTAATATATTAATACATTTACACGTACAGACGATATGATAATCCAAGTTTTATTTTTATTTTTAATAACAGGTAGCTCAAAGGGATCTTAAACACACATAAACTACATCAGTCATCACAACTCTTTCTCAATAACAAGTTGTTCTCTATTCTACGTAGACTTCAGATTATCACATGAATGTTGAAGTTAACCTGCTGATTTAAGACAAACCTTCACCTCATTAATATTCACAACCCTACTATCTATCTACTACTATAAGAGTGAACATATTTTCTCATTCAATTCAATGTGAAAGTTACACACTGACAATAACAGAAGAAATGTTACAAATGCTGCAGTGTACATGGATTTTATTCAATCTTTCACTCCTTTTTCTAATGTATTTAGTCCAAATCAGACTTCATTTGAACACAGAATAATTGAAACATTTCGTTTTCTGTCATTTTAGGCTAAATTGCAGCTTTGAAGATCATCAATGGCACAACAGACAGCATCAGAGAAGCTTTGACTTCTGAGCCTCTGTTGAATGTGGGGCCTGGTGTGGGTGGAGTGAAGCTTGGTCCCGTGGTGACGGGGTCGGTTGTGGAATCACTTGTGGGACTCACTGGGCGGGCGGTGGTCGTGGTCTCTGGGGAAGCGGTGGTAGTTGTCGGGGGGATTGTGGTCGATGTGGTGGTCTTCTCACTTGTAGTGGCGGGTGGGGCGGTGGTTGTTGCCGGAGCACTGGTTGTAGTTGTCGGGGGGATTGTGGTCGATGTGGTGGTCACTTCACTGGTAGTGGTGGGTGAAGGTGTGACAGTTTCACTGGCTAAACCAGCTGTAACTGTGGTCGCTGCTTCAAGTTGAGCCTGATTTCGAAAACAGTTCAAAAAAACGATTTAGGTCAGTATTACAAATAAAAGCTATTGTAAATGTCAACAATACTTTCCACAATACTTTTTTGATCGTTTTGGAGACTTCTATAGTTTGAACATATTATAATAAAATTCATGCTACATGATTCACTGGTTTGTGTGAGAAAATTCAAGTTATGTTACAACTGTTACATTAAGCAAGTTCATATTACTCCTTCAGCGGTATAGTAATAATACTTTCATAACTGCACACAAACTACTTTAACAGCATAGAAGACAGATCTTTTAGGACAATGGGACAAATATGCGCGCTGATTCAAACACACGCACTTTGCCAAGGTTTTCATACCATCGCTTAATTTACCAGTTACATCTTGTTAAGTACATAAGAAATGTCTACAACAATAGTAAAAGGTTTTGGCAGTTTTTTCCTGAAGAACGTTTTTAAAAATTACCTTTCCTAATGTCAGCAGAGCCATTAGGCAAAATCCCAGAGACCAGATCTTCATGGTGGAGTCAGGAGGAGGCAGAGTTAAACTGAAAATGTAACGTAAAATGTCCTGTTGTATCGGAGACGGGCTGATGTGTCTGCTGTGCAGCGGCGCTTCTCCCACTGGTACCTTGTCTACTCCTACCTTCCTCTGCAGTGACATGAAACATTTGGTTGTTGCTTTTATACAACAACATCTCCTTTTAGGAGGGGTGAGGGTGAATTTGTGACGTACAGCATGACCTGGTCAGGAAGTTGGTTGTGGAGGTGTGTGCAATATTCCTGTTAAGTTAAATAAATGATACACTGAAGATCCACAATTTTTATGGCACTGGAATAAGAAAGTATGAATTCTTCTCCTTCTAAATGCTCATCTTCTTTGATCCAAAACTCGCATCCATTACTATGCATTTTACTGCAGGTGGAGAATTTAGTAAAAACTACTCATGAAATACATTTAATTTACTTCATCGTGAAATATTTCACAATGCTGAAAACATACTCGGCTGACTGTGATGTTGACATCGGGTTTAATTTTTAACTATAAACAAATGTGTCTGAAAGGCTTCTGTGTTGTACAAACCCTTTATTTATGTAGCTTGATATAATAATTGATTATTTGATCATTTTAAATATAATTTGCATGTGTAACCGCTGAAGTATCAGGATGAAGGTCGTGAGATTCTTGTCTTGGGTAAATCATTAAAAAGAGAAATAATACCTAATGTGTAATCAGAGATCTTTAAACTCTCTCGATCAGCATTTTACAGAATTCTGGTTATTTTCTTTTCTTTATTATTATTATTATATTTTTACCAGAGCCTTCACTGAGAGTGGTGCCACAAAAGCGTTAATGACTTTTATAATATACGGTGATATCATCTTTGTCACGTTCCACTGCTGGATTATTGTTTCACACGCGGAGGAAAAAGGAAAAGTTTGTTGACATGTGGACTTCAATTCTTTCTAACTGGAATAAGAAAGTATGAATTCTTTCAATCAAATAGCAAGCCCCTTCAGCGTTCCCCTCAATGAATGCTCTTCTTTTCCCATCTGTACGTACAGTACAGTTCAGTACTGTAGTGGTTTAGATGAACTCCAGCGCTTGGCCTCAAGAGGGAGCTAATCGTCAAATCACAGAACACCTGATCCAAGCAGCAGACTGACAGAGTCCTCCCTTTATAGTCATCCACCCACGTCAGCCCTCGATGGGGGTCTGGTCCCCTTCATCGAGGTGGCAGTAGTGGGGCAGGTTCCTTTTGGACCGCTGTTGTTGTTGTTGTTGTTGTCATTTAAGACTTCTGGGAAAAAAACTCTGTGAAAATATAACTGATTTTTTCCAAAGAAACAAGGTACATTAACTGTCGTGTTAATTGAGAAAATCATGGTAGAATTTGCATTGATGATCCTGTTAATTCATAATAAAGTGCACATATTTATTTTTTAAGTGAATGCGTAACCTGTACGTGACATACAGAACATTTTATACAAAACAGAAGTCCATACATAAAATATCTCCCTCTTTCAGACCCCAATACTGCAAGGGATTACGGTTTCACACGCGGAGGAAGATCTGCTGTGTATCCGAGCTGCGTTCCTTAAATTAACAGGCACGTCTCTCTACACTGCTCTACAGGTGGGTCACTGTGCAAATACGCCTTGACAGGGTGCAATAGGTGTTCTCACTTAGAGGTTATAGAGGTGAAGTACGTCTTATTATTTTAAAAGGGAAAAGCTTGTTTACATGCAAACTTCATTTCTCTCCAACAGAAGCAGTACAAAGGAGATCATCTCCAGGCTCTGCTTGCTCTCTGTCGATCTGAAGATTGAACAAAAGTTGTACACATTTTAAGTAGATGATTAAACTTTTATTGCAACTTTTCATATTTAATGGAATCTCATTTGATTATGCATTGTTTATGGTTTTGCTTGTATTATTTTATATGTCTGCTGCACAGCTCTTCTTCATCATGACATGTTTGTTTAACTATTTTTTAAAGTGAACAGGTAGCTCAAAGAGCTATCTTCAACACCCATAAACTATATCAGTAGCCACAATCATCACAACTCCTTCTCAATAACAAGTTGTTCTCTATTCTACGTAGACTTCAGATTATCACATGAACGTTGAAGTTAACCTGCTGATTTAAGACAAACCATAATCTCATTAATATTCACTACGAGTCAAAACTGTGAAAAAATGGTCTTATTCAATTCAATGCAAATGTTACACAGTGACAATAACATGAAAATAATCTGGAAATGTTGTAAATGCTGCATTGTACATGGGTTTTATAAAATCTTTCACTCCTTTTTTTAATGTATTTAGTCCAAATCGGACATCATTTAAACACATATTTTGTGAAACATTTTATTTTCTGTCCTTTTAGGCTAAATTGCTTTGAAGAGCGTGTGGAGCATCAACGGCACAACAGACATCATCAGAGAAACTTTGACTTCTGAGCCTCGACTGGGTGTGGGTCTCGGTGTGGGTGGAGTGGAGCTTGGTCTCGTGGTGACGGGGTCGGTTGTGGAAACACTTGTGGGACTCACTGGGTTGGAGGTTGTCGTGGTCTCTGGGGAAGCGGTGGTAGTTGGCGGTTTGGTGGTGGTCTTCTCACTTGTAGTGGTGGGTGGGGCGGTGGTAGTTGCAGGAAGACTGGTTTTAGTGGTCGTTGTGGTGGTGGTCTTCTCACTTGTAGTGGTGGGTGGGGCGGTAGTAGTTGCAGGAAGACTGGTTTTAGTGGTCGGTGTCGTGGTGGTGGTCTCTACACTTGTAGTGGTGGGTGGGGCGGTAGTTGTTGCAGGAGGACTGGTTTTAGTGGTCGTTGTGGTGGTGGTCTCTACACTTGTAGTGGTGGGTGGGGCGGTAGTAGTTGCACGAGGACTGGTTTTAGTGGTCGTTGTGGTGGTGGTCTCTACACTTGTAGTGGCGGGTGGGGCGGTAGTAGTTGCAGGAGGACTGGTTGTAGTTGTCGGGGGGATTGTGGTCGATGTGGTGGTCACTTCACTTGTAGTGGCGGGTGGGGCGGTAGTAGTTGCAGGAGGACTGGTTGTAGTTGTCGGGGGGATTGTGGTCGATGTGGTGGTCACTTCACTTGTAGTGGCGGGTGGGGCGGTGGTTGTTGCAGGAGCACTGGTTGTAGTTGTCGGGGGGATTGTGGTCGATGTGGTGGTCACTTCACTGGTAGTGGTGGGTGAAGGTGTGACAGTTTCACTGGCTAAACCAGCTGTAACTGTGGTCGCTGCTTCAAGTTGAGCCTGATTTCGAAAACAGTTAAAAACGATTTAGGTCAGTATTACAAATAAAATCTATAGTTAATGGCAACAATACTTTCCACAGTTACCATCCATGTATCAATTGACAAGATTTTGCCAAGTCATCGTGTTAGAGACTTCTATATTTTATACATATTATTATACAATTCATGCTACATGATTCACTGGTTACATTAAGCAAGTTCATATTACTCCTTCAGCGGTATAGTAGTAATAATTTCATAACTGCACACAAACTAATTAACAGCATAGAAGACAGATCTTTTAGGACACTGGGACTAATATGCGCGCTGATTCAAACACACGCACTTTGCCAAGGTTTTCATACCATCGTTTAATTTACCAGTTACATCTTGTTAAGTACATAAGAAATGTCTACAACAATAGTAAAAGGTTTTGGCAGTTTTTTCCTGAAGAACGTTTTTAAAAATTACCTTTCGTAATGTCAGCAGAGCCATTAGGCAAAATCCCAGAGACCAGATCTTCATGGTGGAGTCAGGAGGAGGCAGAGTTAAACTGAAAATGTAACGTAAAATGTCCTGTTGTATCGGAGACGGGCTGATGTGTCTGCTGTGCAGCGGCGCTTCTCCCACTGGTACCTTGTCTACTCCTACCTTCCTCTGCAGTGACATGAAACGTTTGGTGGTTGCTTTTGTACAACAACATCTCCTTCTAGGAGGGGTGAGGGTGAATTTGTGACGTACAGCATGACCCGGTAAAGGAAAGTTGGTTGTGGAGGTGTGTGCAATATGCATTCTTCTATGCAACGTCATTGTACTTCGCACTGATTAATAAGTGTTTTTCATGACACTTTCTTTTTTTAAAGCTAAAACATTAAGTTACATAAATGATTCACTGAAGACTTGATGGCACTGGAATAAGAAAGTATGAATTCTTCTTCTTCTGGATGCTCAGCTTCTTTTAACTCCAATTCATTACTGTGTATTTTACATCAGGTGGCAACTTTAATAAACACCACTCATGAAATACATTCTATTTACTTTCATCGTGAAATATTTCACAAGGATGAAAACATATTTGGCTCACTGTGACACGGGTTTAATTTTTAACTATAAATGTGTCTTCTGTACCCTGTACTTATATAGCCTCATATAATAATTGACTATTTTATGAGTTAAAATATTATTTCTGTGTGTGACTACATGGGATTGACATTCTTTTCCTTGAAAAATCATTAAAAAGACAGAAATAATACCGAATGTGTAATCATCTCATCTCTCTCTCTCTCTCTCACTCTCTCGCTCTCTCTATTATCTTTTTTTTTACCAGAGCCTTCTCTGAGAGTGGTGCCACAAAAGCGTTAATGACTTTTCTAATATACGGTGATATCGTCTTTGTCACTGCACCTGCCGGGATCATTCATGTGTGTTCATTCTGCCCTTCTGTCATGGACCATCCCACCATGTCATGTCTAGTAATGCTATCTATATATTTAAAGCATGAAAAGAGGATCAAATCTACCTGATAACAAACAGCCAAAGCTTGTATGGAGCCTCACTCTTGAATAAACTCTATCCCTCTGCACCGTGTCCTCCGATATCATTTTGACACAACACCTCATCAGCTCACTGTCTGTTGGGTGCTATGGCGACAGCAGCCTATCAGAGAGGACATGACAGACCAAACATGTCCTATCTCGGTTCAGAAAATACTTGCAGAAGAGCATCTTGTAATGCACAACACGTTGGAACCTTGAAGCAGACGGGCTAAGCAGCCACACCGGGTTACACTCCCGTCATTCAACAACAGGAAACAGAGGTCTGGAGGTGGGTTTATACTGGTGTGTGTGCGGGGGGTATGTCCTTGGCAGACTTTGGGATCCTCACTAACTGAGTAGAGCACCTTTTGGATGTGGTGAAACGGGAGATTCCAATCCTGGGTGTGTAGGCAAGAAAATCTGATGCAAATGTGTGATGCTATCACATCCATGTAGAGATGACATCTGTAGTATGTGTTTTATCTGTTTATATTAAATTCAGTTGTTTTTTTGGACATACCAGGAAAAAGGGAAATTATTATACTAATGTGCAATCAATAAGAAATTGCCCAAGAAGGAATTTTAGAATGTACGTACAGTACAGTTCAGTACTGTGGTGGTTTAGATGAACTCCAGCGCTTGGCCTCAAGAGGGAGCTAATCGTCAAATCACAGAACACCTGATCCGAGCAGCAGACTGACAGAGACGACATGCGGCTCTGTCCTCCCTTTATGGTCATCCACCCACGTCAGCCATCGACGGGGGTCTGGTCCCCTTCATCGAGGTGGCAGTAGTGGGGCAGGTTCCTGCCAGACCGCTGTTGTTGTTGTTGTTGTTGTTGTTGTCAATGTTGTCATCTAGAGGCTTGGTTGGTTTAGAGGTGAAACTTAATGGGCATGTTTGTGGTACCACGTGATTTTCCTTCTCTGTTAAGGTTAGGGTTAAGGGTTAGGGTTAAGGTTAGGGTTAAGGGTTAGGGTTAAGGGTTAGGGTTAAGGTTAGGGTTAAGGGTTAGGGTTAAGGGTTCTGTTCTGGAGGCCTCTGATATGTGAAGGAAAGGGGGAGAAAACAAACAAATATTTATGATATAACATTGGATAGGGTATAAAATAAAAATAAATAAAATAAAATAATTGTTAGGATGTTGACAAATGCTCATTGATTGAATGTTTCTAATTTAGTTCTTGATTAAAAAGACAAAATACAAAGGGGGGATAGGAAACTGTTTGTTTGAGCTTTGCGATAAAGTTTGTACTAAGAACAATATTGATCGATTAAATTATTTGATATGTCTATACATTTCCCCCTGTATCTACTTTTAGCCGGTGAAGAGGATTTTTACCTGTGTACAAACAAATCTCATCCGAGACAGTGGAAACAGACCCAGGAAGAGATGACTCGCTGTTGTTAACAGCTAATCTGTGATTTTCCTTTTTGTTTTATTTTCAGGGTCTGACCTGCTCATACACTTGGGTATCGCTCCCGTGTCTTGTAAAAAGAGTTTGTTGTTTTCTCAGAGAAGACTTTTTGATTTTTATACCTGTTCCAATTGTGGAGGCTTTGCCGCCAGTCTCCACCCAGGTGTTGCAACACTAATGCCAAAACTGAGCGAGTTTCCGTCAATCTGGATAATGATGTGAGGAATAACTAACTTGCATCTGCTGGTTTTGTTCAGCCGAGGCGCTCCAAGAACTAAACTGCAGCCAGTTGTGTTATCTTCTCACGGCTGTGATTGTATAGGATATGGCAAAACTACTTGACCCGGATTGCAAAGCATGCATATTAAAAACTTCATCAGTTCATCAGTTTGCAACAATTACACAGTGATGACAAAAAAAATAAAACAGGTGGTTTACAACCGACCGACGAGACGGATAGACTAAGTTTCCAAATTGTGTTGGGTTTTTTTTTACTTAAGAAGTACATTTAAGAGTCCAATGGCATTTCCAATAGCATTTTATTTGTCCAAAACATCCAAAGAATTGTCTTATCCTGTGTTTATGTAGCTGACATCTGAACCCTGGCATTGTACATCATGTTTTGGGATTGAGAGGTGATCTAAAGCAGAAAAGAGCTCAGTGCAGGCAAAGCACTTCATTGCATTTACATGTTGCAATAGTCACAGTATCAGACATTCAATGAGAAGCTGTTCGTCGAAGATCCAGCCTATCTATTGAGGAAATGGGACCCTGTGAAACAATATTATCCCAATGCAGCGCATATCAGAACTGATGTCGCAGACACCAGCAGGTGACTGCAGGGCCCGAGCACAGGGGAAGCCGAGGGCCAGCTGGTGCCAACGCTCCCAGGTGGACTCGTGGCTACAGGTGGACGCACGGGCTGCTGGGACGTAGCGTTGGTAGGTGTGGTGGTGGAGTTGGAAGCGGCTGGACTGTGGCTGGAGGTCACGTGAGTGGAGTGGTGACCGGGCACGGGTGCAGTTGTGTTGCTGCCGTTCACCGTTCCATTTGTACAGGAGTTACAAGGGGGTGTAACATGCAGTGCCTGTCAAGCATTGGGCAAGAGAAGTTTATTATAACAAAACTGCACATAAATCTATCCGTATCCCTACTGTGAAATGTTACTATGAGGACTGCTTCTCCAGCAAAAACACACACGTTGTCCCAAGTAACTGCACTACAAATTTTAAGAACTAAAACAGTTATTATTTATTCTTTTTGGAGGGTCGAGACAAGCCTGGCGGCTCTGCTCTGTCCAAGGTCAAAATCTTTTGCTTATCAAAGCCTCTAAAGTGGTCTTATTTACAGAGTGTATCTCCAGTGTTTAACTTGTGCATTAACAGAGAAGTTAAATGTGCGATTTTAGTTTCACCTCTACAGCGCAGATTGCTATAGCTTGTACAGGCTTTTATTTTTCAGGCCCACACTCGGTAAACAATATTACCACTGACAACGGGGCTTCAATGAGGTCGGCTGCTTGGTTCCGCATGCTGCTGTACAATGCTGTGGACATTTTTGAACCTGAACAAATGAAACCAGAACTATCTGCGGGGCTAGATCCAACAGGAAAATGTCATTTGGGGGAAGTAGCCCTTTAACAAAAGCGTAATAATAGATGATGGAGGGATATTGTTCTTGTCTGCTGCACCTTTTCCTGTGGTAACTTCTCTCACCACCCTCCCCTGTACGAACCCAACAAACCATCTGACCAGCACCATGCAAATGTCGAGCCCCCGCTGTTCTTGAGGCACGATGACATTGAACTTTGCATGTTGCATCAGCTGGAGGCATGCAGTACATTTCAAGTGTCCCCTGCCCACAGTATACTAAAGTTTGGAAACACCCAGCAGCGACTAAAGAAAAAGTGAATAAGGACGACCAAAATGATTGTTTCATTCATTGTTTTCATTCAACCAAACAATTAACGCTCAATCGTGATTGCAGTTTGACATGCTCTTCCAAGATAAAGTTACCAATGAGCAAATTACAAAATTCAGTATTGTTAACAGTGTCAAGAATTGTTTTATTTTTTCACTCTTTGCTAGGAAGATTCTTTTGTCTAAAAGCAAGTATATATCCAAGCAGAAATGCTGTCTCTTTGTGTAAGAAAATGAGCTCCATTTGCCTCGAGCCGTATTTGAATGTTTCATTCCCATGGGACCGATTTGACTGTGGTCACACTTATGCTCGTAAAACCGGAGCAGCCTGGTCACTGCTCACAGCTGCATCACATCACATGACACAAAGTCCCGTCTTTAGCAACGCGTGTCCCTTACCTCAGTGCAGCCCAGCAACGTGAAGGACAAGCAGACAGAGAGGACAATCATCCTTGTTTTCTCCATCTGGGTCTTCGGCGTGTACTTCATGGTTGTCCCCACGTTTCTGTTTGTCCTTTTATACCTGCCAGCTCTCCCTATCACTGATGCTGATAACTCTAAGTCGTCAGAGAGAGAGAAATACAAACATGTAATTTACTCTGGATCATTTCCAACTTCACCTGCAGTATTAAGACAAAACGGAGAACAGAAGTAAACGGTATAGTTAAACTAGAATTAATGCTTGTGTTTCAATGTAATAACGCATCGCCATATTGAGGGATTTGTAGCATTTTTACATCTCATCCACTTTTAACTTGCTGTTCTGTTTATTTTTTCAGTGGTTATCAGTAACACAAGAATGTTTATATATATATATATATATATATATAATATATACAGTGCATCCGGAGTATTCACAGCGCTTCACTTGTTCCACATTTTGTTATGTTACAGCCTTATTCCAAAATGGATTAAATTCATTATTTTCCTCGACATTCTACACACAACAACCCCTAAAGACAAAGTGAAAACTGTTTTTTGCAAATTTTTGCAAATCTGTTAAAAATAAAGAACAAAAACATAACATGTACATAAGGAAAATAATAAATTTAATCCATTTTGGAATAAGGCTGTAACATAACAAAATGTGGAAAAAGAAGCGCTGTGAATAATTTCCGGATGCATTGTATATATATATATATATATATATATATATATATATATATATATATATATATATATATAAATATACCAGAGCAAAAAACTTTAATACATTTTGTTAATACATTGGATTTAACTATGGCCCTATTAATACAACAAGGATGTGTTTAAAGTGTCTATAATCACTTTTTTATTTAATTTGTTTTTCAGGGTGCTAAGTTTTCTGTTTTTCTGTTCATTCTCCTGCTCTTGATAGTTTCTGTGTTTTCCGAGCCAAGCAAGTAACTAGTTTCAGCAAAAACGTCTCTTAGTCTAATTAACGTTTCAGTGAACACCAACCACAGAGACTAAGTCAGTGTTGTCTAACAATCAATGTCAGAAGTAAAAGATTTAAGATGACATCCGTATGCTATTGATTATGAGAGGTTACACTGTAGAGGAGTTTGTTACAAATTTACAAATGAAATGAATCCCAGATTAAATATATAACTTATCAGTGGTTTATAACTGCAGTCACGTGTTATTAGTAGTCATTTATGTGTTTATCTTCCAACAACTCCTGCTCATGAAATTATCCTTATTTTGGAACAAAGAATATAATATCTGTTTCCTCTTCATATTGAACTTTGCACTTTTTCACAATCACCTGAAAGTGGAATATTACCTCAGACATCACCAAAGGTTTATCCAGGGTTGATCTGAAAAAACAAGTTTATTTCACTTTGCGTTGTCAATCTGTTGGAATTTCTGAAGCAAGCTGAAAGGAATGTGCCACCGTGATGTTTAACTTTCGATCAAGTTTGTGGCAAAAAAAATACCTGAGACGTCATATCATTTTCTTTCTTTTTTTAAGAATCAATATTAGCATTACAAAAAAGGTAGGATTTTTGAGATTGAAGTTTAAACTCAACAGCCTTTAACTGTTAAAAGACCCAACTTATCTCTCCATAAAAGTTGCCCCTCTCGTTTTGATTTTATTAGCTTAAAGATGACACAGAGAGGCTTTATGTGGTACTCAATTCTCACCGGGACTTTGTGTGGTGTGAAGATTAAGAGGGATGCAGTTCACCACAAATGCGACTTACAAAACCACGAGTGACTCCCCTGAAACACACACTCTTCTGGTCGGGCTAAATCCACAATTTCCACCACAGTCATCACCATCACGCAGCCTCAAGGGCAGAGAGGGAAACAACACTTGAAACAGGCTGTTTTGGCGGCGGCGAGGGCCTCAGCGGTGCTTTATCAGCTGCGTCATCAGCCTGCCGCATATTTCCTGGTATCAAACCTTTGAATGCCTCTTTCCGATAACCAATCAGTGCTGCTGGGTATTTCTTTTGTGACACTACCATGCATGTAGGATTGGCTCAGAATCCATAGCTGAGGCTCCTTATATTGCTATAATAGTTCATGCATAATTGAGTTATTCCGTATTGGATCAAGACAAGTTTCATTTCATTCGTTCATAAAGATGAGATGAGAAAATGCCGTGGGGGGGGCGGCGGGGGGGGGGAGTCTCAAAGATTTAATTTGATGCTGAGAGATCAACTATGTGCATATAAACTAAAAGATTGTGAACTGAGTGCATTGCCCATCGAGATTGAGAAATAGGGCATGTTTGAAAGAGCGACTTTCTGTTAATATATATATAAAATAAGGGCACTCTTAGGAAACTGGACCTCAGACTCCGATGGAAGGGAAACAGACAGTTTGTGTCCGCGGTAAAAGGGGTCGGCTACAATCTTTCTAGCTCGCTTCAGGGTCCTAGAAGCGAACCAGTCCGGGAGGGACGGCAGATTGCGGCTGCAGCGTAGCAGAAGATGATGGAGGAGCAGAGGATGGACTCAACGATGGCGGTGTAGAAGTGCACCATCCTTGTCTTCGGCAGGTTGAGACATGTGTGGCAGGTGAGCAGGTCTCGGGAGGTGAGACACGTGTGGCAGGTGAGCAGGTCTCGGCAGGTGAGACACGTGTGGCAGGTGAGCAGGTCTCGGCAGGTGAGACATGTGTATAACTTAACATAAATGTTACCGCTTCTCCCCGTTATCTTGTGTTGAAGTTCCTGCAAAGTATGGCCTACGGGGAAGTTAAGCTTTCACCTGGAAATGTTATGCGTTATTTTGTGAGGTTACTTTGCAGTAAAGTACCACAAGCAAAAGCATAATATTTGATTTTTGTACTAATTACCTTAATATTATTATTGTTAATCCAAATAATCAAAGGTTTGGAGAAACAAATAAAAAAATATTCCCATTCAGATAAGAGATATATTGTCTTGATGATTAATCTAATGGAAAATTATTTGAACCTGGATGTTTTCCTGTTTGTTGTTTCTTTCTTTGTTTCTTTCTTACAAGCACTTCAGTTTGTTAGGATGTGATTGTGCTACCGGGCATAAGTGTAATTGTCTTTGCCCTGTGGCTCAACACAACACAAAATAAACAAAGAGAGAAGAGAAGAGTCAAATGAAAACACAAAACATAGCTGAAACCGGAGCCGTGCCCCGTTCCTGATGAACGTGCTGCTTCGGATAGTTTCCTCGACTATCCCTGCCGATCATCGTCATCGGTGTGTTCGCTCAATGCCTGCTTGCAAACCAAATCTCCCCGAGCATACGATTATGGCTCGAGCTGAAGCAGTGAACACGACCATTATGGAAATGTGGTGTCACAAACAGAAGAAGGGAGGCAAAGTGGGAGCCTCCCAACCGCTCAGTGTCCAAACAAGGTTGAGATGACTCACTGCAGGTACACAAAGCCGGGGAAAGTACCACAACCTCTGCTTATAGCTTTAATATCAACTCTTTCCTGCATGCTCATGGAAGATTCCATGCACACAACCTACCCTAAATAACGCAACTTGTGTCAGATAGTTATAGCTACATGTTTATTCTGTTTGCATTTGTAAAGGTTAACAAAGCACCTTTTAAACTTTGAGCCACACCACATGGAAAACCATTCGTACTTCCTTATTGAGATCAACCTTTGATCTTAAACCACAGATAACGTCAGCTGCACTGTCTCACCAAATAAGAAAAGCAGGTGAGCATGAGAAAGATAATGATTTGCCATTAACAAACCTCACCAGACGTGCCGGGCTGCATCCTCTTACTCATGTGTCCTTAATTTAAACCAAAATGTATATTATTAGTATCGTTGTTTCCAGTTAGTGTGGCACATTTAAAAGGCAACGTTTATTTTTCAAATACATTATGTGGATGCGTATCAAATGTGTGTAAGTAATGATTAGTTGTCTGCTTGAATGAAAAACAATTATCTCATCTTATCTTAAGATCTTTTGAATTATCAAATTACCCAACAGTGCTATAAAATATTTTGTATTGGTTCCACCTAAAGCCTAAAGTAGCAACATTAGTAATGCTGCTTTGCCGTTGATACATCAATAACAATCAATTCAATTCATACTAATAATAGGCCTAGTGACTTCACTCAAAATGTGAAATGGAGGACTTCAACTTTAGTATTTTTACCCTCCAGTAGTTCCACTTTTGCTTATGAATGGAATAGATGTGAAGACGGTGAAGATGAGTTGTATCATGGTTGGTGTTTACGTTTACTTAAGAGCTAATGTCGCCCCCTAGTGGCGGGAAATGTGTCTTACAGGGACCGGAAGTGACGCAATGACAACAATAACGCGCAACGCGCTCTCAAAGAAATGAATGGGAAGGTCTCATTATTTCGTATTCACATTATTTAATAAGCAAGCGTTATCTTGTACATTTACTAGAGCACGGTCGACATATTGGAACAACGCTCACCTGAAGGACGCTGTTTTTGGTAAGCGGTTTCTCGTTGCTAACTAGTTAGCTAGCTAGCGGCTAACTAGCTAGCATCTGAAGGAGTCTTCACATCGTGTAAACGTTAACGTTATATTGTATCTGCTACCTTGTTTAGCCACCAAGATTAGCTTCTGCTTGTTAGCATAAACGCGGTGTTACTTTTGGTGTCCTGTACGTGTTGACTGTGAGGAGCTTGTTATAAATAACAGTGAGTTAAGAGCGACAAATAGTGTCTCCTTCGGAGCTCCAAACGTGTTAACATCTGTGGGTAACGTTAGCTCCGTGCGTGACGTCAGCACGTCAAATCCTGAACGCTGTAGTCTCGCTCGTTATCTCCGCATCACTCCTTTCACTCAGACCTGCGTTGGGATGGCGGCCTCACTGCCTCAGAAGGCGGGGATGCCTCCTCTGCTGCAGCAGCAGCAGCCTCACCTCCCCCCCGGTGCCGCCCCGGCGGCCGGTCAGCAGCCCATGCCCCCCCAGGGAGCCCTGAGGGAGATCTCCCCCGTGTTCCTCTGTCGGATCGGACAGGAGACGGTCCAGGACATCGTGACGCGCACCATGGAGATCTTTCAGATCACAAGAGCCACCCAGGTACTTATTATTGGAATGAACACAGAGCTCTTTCTCTTATAGTGTTAAGATCAATTAGGTAGGAACCTCTACATGTGTATTCATTTAATGGTTAATGTTGCTGCACATTTTTCTATCAAAAGCTAGTCAGCACTAGTTATTCACACTTCTCTCTGCTTCACTAAATAAAGTAATAATGTATTCTTTTGCACATCTTGCAATACCTGCTATTCAAAAACTTCAGTGTATAGCAGAGGTCTTCAACAGAGGGTCTGTGGAGGTACGACAAGGGGGTCGCGACAAGAGAGGTTTTTTTTCCCACAAATTTAAATGTCTTCAAAATGGTATTTATTGTCTTTAAATACACATTAACATGAAGCCATGTCCATAGCGAATGGATAAACGTTCTCTTTCAGTCCGCAACACACACATTCAGCTTCCCACAGCAGCTCTCAAGCTGGGCACCGGTTCACTCACAGCACCTTTCATGCTGATCCGACAGCACAGGCACCAGCCAATGCTCAAGTCTAGTGAGCGCAAAGCTCAAAAATAAAATATGGCAGACCGAACTCCGTAGAATCGGGGGTCCCTGCTCCATCTTGCCATCAGTTTGGGGGACCTTGGCCTGAAAATCGTTGAAGCCCCCTGGTATATAGTATTAGGGTTGCAAAGGAGCGGAGTCCTTCAAAAAGCGCAATTTGGGAAACTTATCATAAATAAAAGTAATTACTGCAAATGAAAGGCTGAGCAATGAAAATGTAATGTAAAACTATATTTTAAAGATTGATAAAACGCAGCGCATGCTGTGTTTCTTTGCAGATGATCTAGCTAGCTACCACAATTTTTTTCTCCCAACTCGATGTTGACGTAAACTGAAATGATTCAGGGTAAAGCACTAAAACCAGAGCCGCTTGAGAAGCTTCATTCATTTTTCATCTAGAAGTGGACTTTCTGAGGTCTTGGTCATTGGGAATAAACTATTTTATTCATTGTTCATGTTTTTGTTGTTCAATGAAAGAATGAAGTTCTACCTAAACGGATTAAGTGAAACATTCAATTTTCATTCATTCAATTTTTTAAATGTGTAATAGAAATGTTTGCATGCATGTCTGCTTATGACAAAACGACATGTTGTTTTATCATATATGACAAGGTAAGTACCGTTACATTACCCGCAAATTCCAGTTAATTCCCACGTATACCTGTTAATTCCCATGAAACGGTTCAAACATTGAATATCGCAACTCTATATCGTATACTGTGTATAAAAAATAGAGTAATGAAGTACTACCATCTGGTCCTTACCGTCTCTTGTCAGGTGTGTGGGGATGTTAACTGACTGTCTGGCTGCTGTTCTTTTGGTAGACAATGTTCCTCTGTTGTCTGTCAGTTTGTATTTGTCCCATCCTCCTCTCTGGCATATCTGCTTGGCATGCTTGTCAGCATCTGTCTTGTTCATCCTTCCATTTCCACCTGATCTGCGTGTCTAATTATCTCTTGCTGTGCGTCTAAGTATATCAATCACCTCCTCCAGCTTGTCCTCGTCCATTAAAATGAGCAGCTTCTTTTTTTTCCTACACTGAAAACTCCGAGCGAAGGAGCCGCATCAGGACCGTACACTCAAATATTGTGCTGCGATGCAGCTCACCCAGGCTTGACGAATCACTGTCCCCACTTAGTCTCAGGATCTCCTGATATCTGCACGTAACACTGCTATCCGAAATAACAAAGACCCTTTAACTGCTAACTAACGCTGTGTGTCTTTGACGTAGCTCCCCAATGGTGTGACCCAGAGCCAGGCGATGTACCAGGACCGCTTTGGGAAGCTCCAGGAACACCTACGGCAGCTCGCCCTGCTATTCAGAAAGCTGCGGCTCCTGTACGAACGCTGCGTGGAGATGACCTCTGACCTGCAGGAGGAGCCATCAGAGGTCAGTTCGGAGCAGTGGCTATCTGCTGAGATATTGGCTTTCTTTTCAAATATTCAGCTATATTTGGAAAGGAATCAGGAAACATTTATTGCCAAAATATGTCAGGCATATATGGAATTTGTCTTGGCGGTTGGTGCGTGACAGTAGAATGAATGAATGCTAAATACACTTGAAAAGACCCGGAAAGTGATTTAAACTTTCCGTCCTTTGAATCAATGGTCAGTCTCTCCTATGTTAGACTTTTCTTTTAGTATTAGCACAGTTCGTACACAGGAGGGGGGATGAGCTTTGCTATGTGTTGTGCCTCCTCAGCTTCTGCCGTATGTTGGAGAGGAGCTGGTTAATGTCAAAGTGGAGCCCTGCAGTTCTGCTGTCAACCAGGAGAGAAAAGAGGTTCTAGAGGTGAGTTTTTATGCCGGAGGAGCAGTGGAAGGATGTATGAAGTACATGATAACAGGTGGCATTTCCCTCACATTGTCAGACAGCGAGGGGATATGTCGTCTGGCAAAACATAAAAATAATCCACGTCCAACACCGCGGCAGCTACTGAGCCTCCCATTGTAACAGTGAGGAAAGCCCAATATGAAGCTTCCAAAGGTCCCTCCGAGTGCCTCTGGGTGGCAGTGGTCCGACAGGCTAAGTAACCGTGGTGGTGTGGGGCACTGGAATGAAAACACTTTGCTCCTCGTCCTGAGCAGCATAAGGAAATTCACAATCGGCGTGTTTTTATAAACATTGGAGCCAACATTCCAGCGGGGCGCTGATTTCAGGCCTGTCCAGAAATGGCAGAATGATTGAAGGGTTTGAGTCTGGCACCCCTGTTTTGCTTCCATCAACAACTTAGTTATAGGCAAACCAGTTAAAAGTATTTTTTCACTTACAGTGAGTAAACAAGGTGTTGTCCTGATCGCGGGTGATTGTACCGACTGTTGATGCCAGAGTTGTTGTTTCCGCGCTGTGATGAGTTTTTACTGATGGACGCCGCGTGTCCCTCTCGTTCCCCTGCAGAAGGTACGCCAGAAGAACCACGAGATGAAGGTTCTGATGGATCAGATGAGGAACCTGCTGTGGGACGTCAACGCCATGCTCACCCACAGGAAGTGATCGCCTCGGCAGATCCACTGCTCTTCTTAAGGGATCCATTAGACCCGGAGAAATGAGTGGATTTCTGTTTGTTTTTTATAGACGGGGCCGCTCGCTTCAGTTTACCTCCTTCTGTGTCGGCACTTCATTGCTGAAACTCTCAGTTCACAGAACCTCGGGCGTTTATTCTTTTTTCTTTGAGAATTGTGGGTGGGTAAACAGTACAGCATCGGATAATACTTAATAAGAGCTAAAAAAAAAAAAGGACAACCTGATACACTACAGCTCCAAGCTTTATCTCGTTTTGTTCAAGGCAGCTGACAACTGCGCCACAGTTGTTACTGTGTTCGTTCTGATCCTTTTTCTCCCCTGGGTGCTGACCCGACGCCAGACGGACTTGAATTGACCACAGGTTCATTCTTCCAGTGTGACCACTGACGACCACTGTGAACACGAGCCATCGGCCTTATTGTGTTCCGTCAGTTGTAAAGAGTTCAAATCAGCGCATTGGCAGCTATGTATCTCAGGTGAATTGTACATAAGCGCGTGTGTGTGTGTGTGTGTGTGTGTGTGTGTGTGTGTGTGTGTGTGTGTGTGTGTGTGTGTGTGTGTGTGTGTGTGTGTGTGTGTGTGTGTGTGTATATTTTTGTAAACTGTGGAACAAAATGTAGTGCTACGGGGTCATTTTGTTTTTGTATGAAATAAACCCTTTTTCTTCCTCTTTTTTTATTACAAAATGTTTGAACGTTTGCTTTAATCGTGATTCTAGAGACGACACTAGTCGTTGTTTCAATTCCAGCTCCGAGGGCCGATGTTGGAATACAAGATGGTTACATTGTGATACACATTTTCATTTTTATTTAACAGCCCACAGCCATAGCCGATGAACAATCTGGTTTCATCGTTCTTGCTGACAACGTGCATCTTTAAATAGCGTTTCCCAAGTAAGATAAAAAAGTAAATACAACGTCATGCCAGAGTTTGTGTTTATAAATCTCTTTATTGGTTTTACAGTTAGCATGTTGGTGTGAAATGGTCCAGTTCCACGGTATCGGTCCCTGCACATTAACGCCGAAGGAGTGCATGGCACCAGTACTAGTCCCTCCTACCGGGACACTGCCGTGTCCTTCCCATCGTCACAGCAGTAACACAACACGTAATCCAACGTGTGCTGAACGCTTTCTGCCTTCTTTAGCTGTCCAATAGAGATTGTCCTTCTTCGGTGAGAATCACAGGCGGTCTGTCAAGGCCCCTAGATCTCCTCCATGGCTTACCAGACTCGTGTGGGAGGGGGGAAGGTTCCTTTTGGATTTGTATAGGCCCTTTTTTCTCTTCACATTTATATGTTTGTAGTCCAGAACAGTCCACCAGGGTCTGTCTGAGGATTGTACTTTGTCCACGTCACAAACGGGCCGCGCTGCCACTTCGTCCACGTCCCGGACTCTCCACCCCGTGTTAGGTCCATTAAGGCCACTAGACCGCACCGCGAAGCTTCCCAGCCGCTCTGTCCACCTCCGTCCTCCATTTCTATGCCCTCTCCAGGTCTTTGTACTTCTTGCGGAGGACGGACACTTGGTCTTTGAAGAGCACGGGGTCCAGGCGAAACTGGGAGTGGACCAGAGGCATATAGCCAAACCAGTTGGCGAAGGTGTTGACACACTCCTGCCGCTGGTTGAAGTGCTCCGGGTTGGCCCACGGGACACTCTTTGTACTCTGAGAGGTAGAACAAGACGCTGTCATTTACCAACATGCCCACACCAGACATTTGGGTCAGCAGCGTCCACAGACTGAGGGGGGGTCTTACCTGCGGACTGGGCAGCTCCTTGTACTGCTTCCTTTGAGCCACTTTGATTGGCGGCAGGTGGGTTACAGCAGAGACCAGGAAGTTCATAAGGATGTCCTCGCAGTTGGAGGTGCGATCCACCAGAGTGCGCAGAGACTGGGGCAGGTAGTGGGAGAACAGGTAGTGGTAGTACCTGTTGGGGAGGGGAAAGTGTCCATTAATGCCATTTAAGTGTACTGCAAACAGTGGATAGGCCATTTGAATTCATAATGAGAATACTTTGGAGATGAGAACATTGGATCGCAAATCACCTACAATAATTAAGGGAGATCTCATATTAACTCATTAATACAAAATTAAAAAATTGGGAGAAAAAAAAAAGAACGCAAGCTAAATTATACTTGTAAAGCTTCTGTTCATTCATACTGGTATTTTGAGTTTCAGCTTCTCTTATGGATCACGTATTATTATTAACCTCAGTTGATTCGCTGTTTCCTATATACATAAATATATGAAGTTGTTGTGTGTGTATATATATATATATATATATATATATATATATATATATATATATACACCAACCACAGGATCATGGCAAATGTTCATTGCCCTATTATTCATCTTGCAGGGATATTTTCTCACACCTATATCCGGTGTGAGAAATCTTATGTTCTGTCTCCCTATTATTAGTCCCTAATCTCGATTTAGCCTCTTGTACTTGCACCAACAGTGCAGCTAATCTCTTTAGTCGAGCACATAACCTAAACGCCAAAAATAAAAATGTATCTTAGTGGATAGCAGTGTCACCGGTGGAGGCCGGGCCGCCAGCACCTGCACGGTAACACGGCAGCATCAACAGAAAGGAGCAGCCGTGTGCTGTATGTTGATGATATGCATCTGGGACAAGTTAACCGTTTCCCGGCCAGTGGGCTTGGATATTAATAGTGCAAAACCAACTGAACTACTGGTACAATGCATATGCTCTCCATTCCTCCTAAATGAGTGCTTTCTTTACAGCTACTAATTATACATATTATTTGTCAGAACCACCTGTCTCAGTCTTATTTTAAACGTTTGATTGGGCTAATTACTTTATGTAATGAGTTGATTGGGAAAGTTGCTGCCTTTTCCCTGTGGATTGTGTCACATTTGATGTGTTGTTTTTGGGGGGAAAGCAAACCCAATTGGAAAAGGGCAGCGCTTTACCAACCTACACACATACATCTGTAACTAGATCACTTGTGTTTGAAGGACTTAATTGAGTATTCTCACAATGACTAAGTAGGTTTTAAGTGACTTTTCTTTTATCTCAACTCAATTGCTGAGTGTGAGAATTCAAATTTCAGAATAAAAATGGAAACCTGTTGATTTGGCTTATTTCCATCAGCTGTTAAAGTGCGCTGTCTTTGGAGTAATTATTGCATGCATATTGCATAACAGCTCACGTCACTCTGCCGCTGCACATAGAGGCTTTTTAAATGGATCAAACTGCTTGAAGTAATTCATCTCCTTTTCTTTTTCCTCTTGCTCAGCCACCCGTATAATCATCCTCTCTGATTCGGCTTCCCTCATTTAGATTTTTTCTTTTTTCTTTTCATCATATCATTATCCCTTGTTTTGTCTTGATCGCTGAAAGGAAGTCTCCTTTGATCTTAGTCACACACAGAAGTCACACAGTGCACAGTACACGCCTGGATGAATGTTAAAATATTGTAAGGGAAATGGATCTGACGAAATATATTTAAATTCACGGCAATATTGGTCCACCCAGACTGAAATATCTCAACTACTTTCAGAGAGGATCAATCCTAATGACACTGATGGTCCCCTGACTTTTCCTCAAGCGCTGGAAAGGACTATCCAACCGTCTGTCAAACTTCCGTGTTCGAGTTTGACCAAGAGAACGAGGTTGCGGATACGAGTGTAGGTAATGAGTTTCCTCCGTTGGGTGGCGGCTCAGCCTTAGAGAGGGTACGGAGCTCGCACATCAGGAGGAAACTTGAGGTGCTACTACATCGTGTCGAAAGGAGTCAGCTGAGGTGGTTCGGGCATCTAACTCTAATCATACCCAGCTATTCCCAGCCATCCCCTGGAAGTCATGTGGTCAACCGGCTGCCGCCGCGACCCGACCCCGGCTAAGTGGATGAAAATGGATGGAAAGTATTCTGATCCAGTCCGCTAGTGTACCTGTGGTAGAAAGCAGCTCCGGTCAGGACGATTGAGTAGTCGTTGGTCCATTTGGAGGTGTAACCCCAGGCCCCCTTCAGGGGATCCCAGAAGTGGCTCCTGGGAGGGTATCCCACGATCCGCTCGGGGAAGCTCCGCCATACCAAGAAGGCAAAGTTCACCTACAAGTACAGGCATCGAGCGATTATGTATTCAGGATCAGGAAACATTTATTGCCAAAATTGCTGCTACTTTTTCAAAGAATATACAGTATGTGTATACTTTGTAATATATTTTTAAACGCGTGCAGTTCAGCTTTGCTTATTAATAACCCATGGATACACACCTCGTTGGTCAGCAGGACCGTATCCTCGTCCAAGCTCAGCACCGCCTCTGTCTCTATGGCAACATGAGGTAGGAACCGACTGGTGGTCTAACAGGAAAATACAGCGGTGAGTTTTAGTTCTGGTACTGTATGGTCCATTTTGCATTGTCTGTGCCAGCAGACATGAGAATGAGTCAGAGATGATTTTGTTACAGTAAATCACGTTGAGTGACTGAGACGAGTGAATCACTATAGATTTATCCATTGCTTTATAAAAAGAGACAACGACAGCGAAAGAGGGACGGAAGAAATGTGCAGGATGAGTGACAGTCATGAAACCGAATGCCGCACGGATCGGTGCACATGTCGGATGTACTTGGATGGAGAAAAAGAACGTAGAAAAAATGGCAGTGAAGGACCAGAGAAATGGAGTAGCAGAGATAGAGAACGAAGGAAAGAGATACAAACAGCTGTCACGCTGTCACTCGGGCGTCAGAGGCGGCGTCGGTGTGATTTGTGAGCGGCTCTGGCTCTCACCTTCCTCCTGCCGTCTGTCACTGTGAGGGGGACGGGCATGGGAGGCCATTTACTCCGACTGGGTGGCGGCTTCTCGCTGTTCCAGAGAATGATGATCTGGACGAGGAAAGGGAAATTTATTTGACATATTGTACGCACATGGATGCTTTGAACCGATCGGAAATAGCTGCTGACACGAGGGCGGCTAAAGTGTGAATGTTTTACCTGGGAGCAGTATTTGGACTTGGAGACCACTTGAAGCAGCTTCATGATTGGCTGGGACTGGGAGACCAATGGGGAAACAGCGTGGATGACCGCAGTAAACTCCTGACCTGGACTGACCCCTGAGCAAGGCCGCAGAAAGATAATATAGGGAAAAGAGGGAGTAGTGTTTGAATATGTAGTGTGTGTTCAGCAATACATGAAACCTGTCACAGTACATCTGTCTGTCTATCAAGGGTCATCGGATCAATTTCTAGCTGTTCCACTGCTTGGGAAATAAATATTTGACATAATGGCATCATCAACCTCCTCAATGTCCAATCAACATTTGCATGTTGTGCAAACCCATTTGAATGACGAATTTGTTTACCTAATCCCAGGTAGTAGAAGGGAAAATGCGTGAGGTGAGTGGAGTACTCTGGCAGGACCAGCAGACCTCCCGGCAGCGAGTTCCACATGTACTTGTTCCTCGATATGTGAGAGAACACGCGGTCCTTAATGATCTGTGGAGGAGACAGAACAAAAAGGATGAGGGCTGCAATGTGAAGCACAGAAAGAACAGTTAAGTGGCTGTTGTGTTTATCTTGTATAAGCTTCCACCACATTACTTTCTACCCACCGCCCCCCTCCTAAGCCGCCGGATGACAGTTTTAGAGTCTCATGTAAACTTAACTGCAATTCCAGACCCGACAAACTCGTGTTCGCATATTACAGTAATTCCGAATTATGCATTTCCCATTGTAGACCAACAGGAGGTATCGGCGCAGCAAAGACCTTCGGCATCACTGAGCTGAATGCACAGCTGTCTCCCATGGGGGAGAGGTCCCCCTCTGCATGCTGTATGTATATAAGCAGCTTATCGCCAACCTCCAGAGCCTCTCCTCTATTATCTCTGGCATAAATCCCCCACAGCAAATGCATTAGGGGCTGCCAGACCTGCTTGTGCAAAGCCAAGCACTCACTGGGTGATTTCTTCAGATTTCAGAGAGGTTGAGTCTGTTGTTTCCCCGCGTTTTGCACATGCTAAAATGATTATGAGGGGCCTGTTTTTTTTTTGTTTTCGTGCGTCGTCTAACCCTTAGGGTGACATCCTCCTAGCCGGAGCAACTACCCTTTGAGTTTGCATTTCTTCTCAGCTGGTTCAAAGGCAGCGATGCATGTATGAGCAGGAAGATAAAGCTCTGAAGTCACCAGACTCTTTCAAAGATGAAACCTTTTCTGAATTTGACCTGTAGTGATTTCTCACAGTCTGATAACAGCGGGCAGTGAGGCAGAAACTGGCAGGTTGAGACTGATGTTTGCAATGTAACGATAAGTCACTTTTATATATTAGGGGATTTCTCCGGGAATTCAGGCGGATCGCATGTGGCCGGCTTTGAAATGTTCCCGCTGTACAAAACCCAGAGCCTGGTTGGGGAGGAGAGTACAAACAAGGTACACTGGGCCAAACCCATAATCATAATGATAGATGGGTGGTTTGAATGACATGTGAAAGGCCTTTCTGAAGAAGGATTGATGATGATAGCACACAAGCAGTAAACCTCCGTGTTTAAAGCAGAAGCTTCTTTTTGGACACGTTTTTACTGTACATTCCTCAAAACAACCTTATGGCAGCAGAAAGTATGAGTTTTTTAATTAAAATCAGCAGCCAAAAGCAACATTATTATTATGGATTTGTGGGCAATAGATAAAAGTCTTACTGGTGGCCTGAAGCGACAGAGCTGACATTTGATAGGATACAGTCATGGTTCGACTGACTTATATTACTGGAGTTTACAATTAGCGTTTAAAAATCCACTCATTGCAATTGGATTGCTTGCTAGTTGGTTGACTCTCCCATAGTTCTAGTCACTAGAGGGAGATGTCGTAGCTGTCGGTAAGTTCCACTCTTACCAGTTTAGAATTGCATGTGGGAGACGCATTTTATGACTTGTTTGTGCAAACGTCTTCTTAGCAAGCTGGTCAGAATGCTTGCACCATTTGGGGTGTGGTGAACTAACATTGTAAGAGATTGGTCAGGGCTTCTAATGCCGGTTGGATGGTAGAAATGTGTTCACTGACCCTGGAGATATCAATGCTCTGGTCAGAAATTACAAGGTCGCAAGTTTCAACAAGTATGACATTGTTTTAAAAAAGCCGGGGGCGTAAATTGCACAATAGGGGAAATAAAACTACAGTACCATCTAGTTTAGAAAGGGCTTCTGTGACCGGGGGGGTCTTTGCTGCTGCGGCTCACCTCCAGTGTGGTGAGGACTATCTTGTCCACAGAGGAAAAGTAGGCTTCCCACAGCATCTGGGTCCTCTGTCTGAGGGCCAGGACTCTCTCATTGCCTACGGCTCTCACTGTGGATGGCACCTGAAAGCAAAAGAAGAGACGAGTCAAACACACAGGTGGTGGGAAGAGAAGGAACAGAATAGAACATTTGTTATACTTTGTTTTTTAGAGCGAGTCACATCTCTTTAAGTAGAAAAGAAACAAAGAAGATCAAAACCCTGTGAAATGCGTTGGGTAGTTTCCTGGTCCGGCCGCCTGAAAAACTCCCATTTGACATAAAGCTAATTTAGGGATCTGTTGTTCAAATAACACAACTTCTGCTGTTTTCGAGAGATCGACAAAATTGATTTAATCACTTGGATTGGAACTTGAATCAAAGTGGAATCACTTCTCGTTTGAACCGAGAAAAGTGAGGGGATTGACTTCTCCAAGGCCCCTCTGTCTTCACAGCCAACACAGTTTCTAATGAGCACCAGTTCCTATTCATCTCTTATTTCCTTAAATCCTTTCTATTTCAACCTCTGCCATTCCACTACTTAGCTCCCACCTTTCCCTTCTTACAGCAAAGACCATCTGAGGGACGGCGTCAATAGATCGTCCTGCCCTCATCCTCTCCTGCAAAGTACCTCACACTTAACCTCAGATCATAGACGCCGTTAATATTTGTGTTGTATCGCTTTGCAGGTGTGTGTAGAAAAGCTACAGATGCAGTCGCCGCCACTTCTGCCCCAAAGGTCCCCCCCTCCCTCTCTGAGCTCTCAGGGGAAGGTTGCTGCTCATTAGCTGAATGCCAACTCATGTCCTCTGTTGGGCGAGATCAATGCCGAGGAGACCCGATGTACTTTGTGTACAACCTTTCTGCAGGAGAGATAAAGGTTGCGGCTTTGGTGGCTCACTGTGTTTGTTAGTGTGTGTGTGTGTGTGTGTGTGTGTGTGTCTAAGTGAGAAGAGACACAGAACAGAGAGGACGTGCGCGTGCTTCTGAACGCAAGCAGGAAATTTCAGCCATTGTGATTTTATCAAAGTGAACCGTTTACTTTGTGATTCATTCATTCGGGACTCACTTTACTTTTTTTTGTAGCCCTGTATGGGGGATATTTCCCCTGTGTCCCAGTCACTGTGTGTAAATGAACCAACATCTAAAAAATGTTGGCCTTGCTCTCCAGTAAATAAACCCAAGTGGGGATCATTATTTTTGTCAAATCAAATTTTGAATTTGTAACAACTAGCAACTACAAAGTGGCAACTAGCAATGACTCACAACTAAGCCTTTCGACTGAATGATTTAAAAAAAACGATGTTATGAAAGAAATCGTTTATGGCTAAAACACATGACTTACAGCAGCCAGTGGTGTAGCTTGAAAAGTTGAGAAAGTATGTTTGACAGTCTGAACTGATTCTGATTCTAAACCAGCTGATTAGTTTGTCTTGGCTTGGAACATTATTCCAATACTTGAGACCACACAGGCCGAGTAGCAAAGGCAGCGCATAGAGTCTGTGCAGAGCCTGTGTGGACAGCCCAACATCTGTGACCACATGCGCTGTCCACGTAGCACGCGTGCAAGCTCCACTTTCATTCAGTGTCTACTAAGGATGCATTCAGGTGCTTAAGTGTAGGTAATCCGTTGTTGCAGCCCTCAGAACTGTATTCCCGTAATCGCTAGTTATGTGTGAAAAACAAGGAGGAAAAATAGATGTGACGGGACGAATCTGCTTCAGGTCACAGTTTATTGCATTTTTGAGCACCGTCAGCAACTCAGTTGCATTTTATGTCAATAACTTGAAGCACCCTTTGAGGTTTGATTGACCCGACTTGACTCGACTGAAACACTGATGTTTCAGTTGCATTGCTGTTTGTAGCAGTGATTGGCATCTCCTTTGTACACCAAAGAGGTGAATCTCGTGATCAGGATGTCCTGGTGCTGTACGTGTTAGTGTGCACCATTCTGTGTGTTACCTGTAGCAGTAATCTCTCATCTCCCTCAATGACGGCCTGGTTCCACTGAATGACATCGGAGAACGGCAGCTCCCAACCGTTACTCAGCAGCACTGGGATACACGCCGCCTAGACACACACACACACACACACACACACACACACACATAGGAATTTTGCGAGTCTTGGATAGAAACATACACTGATAACGGCAGAACGCGTAAATGTATCCCTTTAATTATGATCTGATGCAGTTTGAACGTGATTCTTCCCGTGCTCCCAGTAAACAACATAACATGAAGTATTACAGCTGCATGAATACAAATGAGTACGAGTTCAGCCGCAGCTGCTTGGCACTTCAGGCAGAGCAGACAATGTGATCAATACCCTTGTGTATATGCAGCTGTGTGTGTGTGTGTGTAGGACCCCGAGGCTGGGTAGAATAAGTAACATTTCCTAATGTTATTTTTCCCAGGAAGCCCCAGAGTTTTCTTTTAAAGACTGTCACTCACACAGATGTGGCTGACGGGGGAAACTCTTTGTGTCCTAATTAGGTCCAACCTCTGAGGGGACATATGCAGGGAAGTAGCTAAACTGATGGGGGATGAGAGGAGAATAAGAAGGAACCAGTTGATACGTGAGGCGTCATGCTTTATTGAAGCAGATTTTTTGATGTTGCCTCATCCTCCCCGTCTCTGACAGGTTTTTGATGTTGTTCCACTTTCTTTTTGGTTTTCCGTGCCCTGCTTTGGTCTCCCCTCTTCTGACTCGTTTTTTCTCTGTACTCCTCCCCCTCCCGTCCATCTCATCCCATCCCGCTCTCCTCCTCCGTATATGTGGTCTGGAGTGCTGATAGATCTGGGTGTTATCTTTCACCCTAATACACTTTTTTTCTAATTAACCCACCAGAGAACAGCGGCAGCAGCAGCAGCGGAAATTGGCAGAGATCAAACGTTCTCTGGTCTCTGGCCCAATCGGGGGCCTCCGCACTTCTGCATTTCATCCAAAAATAAACCCGCTGAAGGAGACTTGAAGAAACAGGAGGACGAGTACGTGTCAGAATAAGCTGTGAGTTAAAACAAGGTCACGCAAAGACTCCCAAGGTGACAATCCAAGGCCTCAACATTTAAAATGCAGCCCGGGGCTCTCCTGAGTCTCCATCCACCCCAAAGAAATGAGGTGCTCTGCGGGTGAGTTTTAAACATCTCAAGCACTCCTTGCCTGGAGGTACGCTAACATGAAAGCCTGTGTAGTTGTTTTTGGTCTGTTTGCATTGGGAAAAGGAGAAGGGAGAGCGTTTGAGTAAATGTGTCTGTGTGCATATTGGAAAGCTGGCAGCAAGTCTCCTACCACACTGGTCTTGGTAATTGCCAGTTCTTTTGTGGGGTTTGGCTGCCACGTACAGAAGAAAAAAATACACACAATAAGAAAAATCTTTTTAAAAAAGTGCCACGAATGTAAAAGAGAGAGGACGTCAGGGAGGAAGAGACAGAAAGAAGTGGAGGACTGATGAAGACACAAGGAGAAAGGAACCATGGCTGGAGCCTGCTGCCAAGTGGGTTGTGCGTGTGTGTGTGTGGGTTTGTCCATTCAGACATCAGTGGTGAGGCAGACTGCCACTCGTATGGATGCTTCCGGACCATCACACACACACACACACACACACACACACACACACACTCCAGAGAGCAGTGTGGCAGCCAAGGTTCAGTGTTCGGCGGATGTAAAAACAGCCACTGGTGCTTCCTGCACTGGTGCGAGTCCTGGCTCACTTGGGTGGCAGAGAGAGAGAGAGAAGCACACCAGACGGGCGTGTTTAAACTCTTCTCTCGCGCCGTACTTGCACATTTCACTGACGGACTTAAATGCTTGTGTGTGTGTGTGTTTGTGCGTGTGTGCTTGGGTGTTAATGGACCCACTTTTACAGTTTAAAAGGCCCAGCGAACAGCAAATAAAGCCTTTGTGGTTGGAACTGCACTCAACACAACACAATGGTCCGAGGAAAACACTTGCAGATGTGACCATTAGGGTGTCAGTAACTAGAAGACTTCATAAATCACGGCTCTGGAACGTAAACATCCTGCAACCTGGTGCACGTCCTTGTTGACCGAACTGTATGCGAGCAGGGGATCGTTGAAGCGGAGCCCTTTCCTGGAAAAGTGTAGGTTAGTCACTCTAAGCAATGTAATCCAGAGCTGATGACTGATGTGTTAGCATGTAGCATGTAGAGACTTGCACCTATTGTTTATGTGGGAGAAACCGGAGAGTCGTAGGGCACTTAGGCAGGATGAACAACATCGTTCTTAAGCATAAGTAGACATTTTGGTATAAATCAATGTCACTCGTCAGAGTTATGTGTGAGTGAGTGGTTTATTCTTGCTGCACTGTACTGCAGCAAGAAGCTGATTGAGGAAAAGTGTACGCAGAGGAATGCACGTCTGCAGTACCATCACCTCGATAGCTTCTCAACCGTATATTATTGACTATGTATCACATTGAGTAATGTATTTTTACCTGTAGAGACTCGAGGAAACGAAAGGAGCCCAGGCGTCGACCTCGAGGCACCAAGCAGAAGGTGGAGTTGTGGAGGAGCTCCTGGTAATCAAACCTGAAGAATAGAGGGGAGAACTATGAAACACAGATCTGTATACAGTGTGTTTCATTTGATTTTCGCAGCATTAAAACCATGAATGAGTTCAAGTTTAAGATGCATCTCTCAACCTCTTTTCAGGAGTTCAACCGGCTCAGTAGCCTGGTCATGTGTGTCATGTGTAAGTATAACTGCATCAAAGTACCAGATTTGACTTTAAATATATAGTTATGAGTCTGAATATGCTTTGTATGTGTATGTGTTCAGATAGAAGCCAAAATGTTTGAAATTCTTTGGGGCCTCGACGCTGACAAAAGTCTCCTGGGAAAATGGAAACACAAACATTCATTTCTTGTTTTTTTTTTAAAAACACCAAATGATTTATTGTCTTAAGTGGTATAACTGAACCCAGTTAATAAGAATTTAGTGTCAGAAGAGACTTTGGTGAAGAAGTGATCATTGGACTGAAAAAAACCCCAAGATGCTGTAAAACCTTCATGAAAAATGGACGCTCATATTTCATATTGGAGGTATAAAAAAGAAGCCAAATGGAAACTTCTGCATTAGGGGTGTAACGATTCATTTTAACAACGATTCGATTCGAATCGCGATTCATGGTTGCCGATTCAATTCATGGACAATCTGGGTTAATTTAGAACGATTCGATTCAGTAACTTTACTGGACAGTGCAGGCAAAGTTTCTGAGATCCCTGTTGTTTCTTGTAAGGAAATCAGGTTTAAATTAATTCTGGATATTATAAACAAGCAAACAACAATTAATGGCAAATGTATTAACCTTTTATTTGAATCAAGTGCCATTTTCACAATAATTACACAATGTTTGGATCAATTCACAGAACCTCGGATTTTCAACCTCATTGTAGGGTCGCATGTCTTTACAGATAAACTTGAATTGTTACTGTGATGTTGAGTTTGGTGCTGGCGAGGCCTGAGGTGTTGGTAGAGGTGTGTGCTAGAGGTCCTGACTGTCGCCGTTGTTTAATCTCACGGCGCCTTAGTAGATGGCCGGAAAGATTCGTCGTGTTTCCGTGTTTTTTTATTTGGCTTCTACATATTCTACAAACAGCGACCGACTTATTTAGAACACCTCCGTGTTTGCAAAAGCCAAAATGTTTCCACTCGCTGGATCGATAAGTTGGTTTGTAAATGTCAGTCGTCTCCTCCACGCTGTGTTTTGTTGTTGTTCCGAGTTTCGCGCGGCTGCCGCTGCGTCCTGATGACGTCACAGACAGGCAGACTGAATCGAGTAACGTTTAACGTGTCTAAAGTGCTAAAAAACAAACAAACAAACACACATCCATACAGTTGTTGTGCTTAAATCCAATGTGCAGTTTCCAAGTATCGTTACAATCGATTATGTACTATTTCAATCGATTTGTAATCGATATATGTCGTCCGGAATGCCGATTTGCGGAGCACAGATCGATTCAGTTGGATCGCAGGAATATAAATCGATTAATCGATTCAGTGAATGAATCGTTACACCCCTACTCTGCATGAATGCTCGCCTTCATGCCCTGAGTGGGAGAGCAACGGCACGGAGCTGCTCAGAGGAGTAAACACAGGGGCGAACAAACAGACGGTCATGGGGGAGCTCGCTCATCTCGTTACGACGCCCACCCCCCCCCTCTGCCGCCCCTTCAGGCCCTGCTGCTCCCTCCCCGTCTCCCTGGTTTTCTGCATCTCGCTCTCTCTGCTTGTTTATTTGTGTTAAACGTGCCTGCGATTAATCTTCTCGCTCGCTTTCTTCTCGTTTTGTTTTTTTGAACCCTCCCTACAAAAAAGTGACTTTTTCTTCTCGCTCCCCGGATGAGAAAATTGTAGATGTCTCTGCTGACGTTGGCTTCAATTAACACGGCTGCACTCAGTCCCGCACATCAAGGGCTGAATGGACGTCACTGTGTATTCACTGAGAATGTGTCAAAAACATGGCAAACGGACACACACGCGCGTACACAAACATATGCGTCGGTTTACTGAAAGGCAGCCTTGTTTGGCGTCTGCTACGGTTCGGCCCTGGTATTCCTCCACCTGTTGACAGAGCCTTGCCACGGCCACTGCCGCACATGAACATGTGTGCGTGGGCGTGAGAAGGATCTGTGTGCATCTGCAGGAGCGTAATCCAAAAGCGGTGATGCACATTTGAACCGATTCTCGGTGCCAAAATACTCAGTCATGGCAGTTAAGGAGATTTTGCGCAATGTTTTTTTGAGGGATTTTTGTCTCCAAAGCTCGTTCTGAGCTTGGGATTTAGGTAAACATATTCATTTAGCTATGTATGAGTAAATGGATTGGTAGTAGGATGCAATGTACCAATCTACTACACAAAATCACTTTTATGCGTTCATGCGTGGGAGCCGAGGGAGTAAATAAGTGTGTGTGTTACATTCAAAAGCAAATACATTTCATCTCCTGGACCTATATTTTGTTTGGTGAAAGAATTCATTCTTATTTAGATAGTTATCAGCAAAATTCATCAGATTAAACTCCAAAATGTTTAAGAAAAGATAGACGTTGAAGTTGCATTAACATTTTTTATTTGTGTCAAGAAACCACATTGGTTCACTTTGCATCAGAGCAGTAACATAAATGGAAGATTGCAATTTTTTATGTTAATGTTTAGATTTAGCACTTAGTTTTTTCCCTTAAACTTTGTAATTATTATTGTCGTGGCCCTAATAGGCTGCCGCTGTGTTCTACAGTATGTTTCTGTGTGTATTTCAATGTGTGAACGTGAAACAATGAGCTGGTTATTGTGACCCACTTCTTGCGAGATTGTTGACGCGTAACTGGGAGCGCACTTGTGCATGAAGTAATGTGCGTGTTTGTCTGCACGCGTCGGCCCGTCTAGCCGATGAAGAATGTGATTGTGATTTAGCCTGATGTGTAGAAGTGATTTCTGCTTGCACAAAATGTAATCAAATAAAGGACCCCACACTAAACACAAAGTGGATGACGAGCACCTGTTTTCATGAAAGTTGATTGTGTCCAGTCGAAACACAATGAAGCAGCGGCTCACAGGGAGTCGCCTGCAGGAATGTGGAGACAAGCTCCAAGGTCAGGGAGCTCTGCACGGTTCCAAGTGATGACGTCAAAGTGCCGTGGTTGTTGAGCTGAAGCATAGACGGTAGTGAACTGTGAATGCTCTATTTTTTATTAAAAACACTTTATTATAACTCAACGAATCCTGAAGTTCTTCGTCCCGACCTAAAGGTTTTTTGAACAGTCTGCCGGCTGAGAGAATATACGTGAATATGGCGAGGGAGTCATTTAAACAACTTTGTTTCCAACAACAGTGATGTGCAGTCAGGGTAGGCAAGGCACTCTGCCAAAGTTAAAACATTAAAATGTTTATTTAATTTTATTTAATAAACTTGTATTTGGATTTTTTTGTAGTTTATTTTTGTGGTTCATATATATGACATGTGTGTCATTCCAATTGTTTAGACGTTACGCATTATCAAATACTAAAGAAATGGTAAGAGTAAGCAGCACTTTTACTGTCCATTGCGGGACAAGCGGAAAAAACATGCTGCATGTGCACGTCGATCCTGTGTTCTTGCCTTGTCCGGTAATCAGCTACGTGACGTTTCATTGTTGCTGACCGACAAACGTTTGGCCGCTTTATAATGAAGCAGTGAAGTCCGACAGGCCTGACGTATTATAATGAAGATCCCACAGGACAATATGAAATATTGTTGTGTATGTGTGATATGTCCTGGATTAATACACGATGCCCAATGTATATGTGAGAATGTGTGTTTGCTCACATTGAGAAATTAATTAGCAGCAGTATTCTAGGTAAATTCTTTGCAATTTTGAAACCGTCTGCAGATGATAGCCAATTAAATATAGAAATTGTTCTGAACAGGTTATCTTCTTCTGTCTTTGCGATGAAATTTGGGTGAACCCACCTTTTTTAAATGCCTCTTGGGCTCATCACACACACGCATACAAATTGGAGCATGTGCATGAGCGAATAACTGAGTCAGTGTGTCTGCGATGGGGGTTTGGCTTGTAGTTAAACCCAGCAAAATAACAATGACTCACTGCGTGCGTGCGTGCGTGTGTGATTGCATGCATTTCACTTTTTACACTATTTTTTATATATTACACTATTGTGCGTGGTAAGGAATGTACCTCCCTGCATGTTAATGTGTGGAAGCATGCATGTGGTGTATGTACAGTAACGTGCACGCGTGCGCCTACATTTACAATAGAATAAAAGGCTTTCCATGAATCCTGTGTGCTCTGGACGGACATTTGCATGATTGTTATCTGCGAGCGCTCATTGCCAACGTGCTCAGACCTGCTTTGTGTGGATTACATTAGATTACAAAACAAATACACTAGTGGATCATTGTGGTTTGTTTTGACCAGCAGCTTAATTCCTCTGCTATTCAATCAATGATGTGACAAGCAAATCTTTACATTTAAAGCTGCTTTTGATCATTTTTTGTAATATGTCGTAATTCAAACCCACAGAGATTTACAATGGAGCTCTTTGGCATCTTTACCGGATTGTTTGGCTTTTAGAACCTGCAACCTTAACAACATCTAAAATGTTGGTGTGGCTGGCAGATCATCTAGCGGCTAAACAGCCACGGGGTGTATTCATAAAGCTCCGCAGTACGAAAACTCCGAGAAAATTCAGAGATGACGATGTCTTCTAAGGACTTAAGTAGAAATAAGTTCCTGGTAAAGACGAAGGTTAGTCACAAAGCTTAAAGAGTCTCTTTTGCAGAGGATAGAAACAGTGAAAAGAAGGATGTAGGAAAAAGATTCCCCAAATCCCCAACGACGGTGAGGTGATGAAACAGGACGGATTAGATCATGCAGCCAAATGTGTGGTCCATCTCAGTAGAGATGCACTCACTCTTTTAATGTAGGCCTATGGCTCACCATTTATTGAACAGATCATTGCATGAAATAGTATTTATTATAATTACACCATTGCAGAATAGAGACAATCCTATTATTAAGTATTCAGTTCACATTTCATTTCACAAGTGTTTTTTTTTCTATTTCTTTTGGAAAAGAATGCAGCACACATCAGGATCAACCACCTCCTTCTGAAAAGTTCCATACACAGACCAAGAGATTAAAGAAGAGTAAATATTGGACTTACAATTCATCGGGTGAACATGACTCATGAATCATCTGCTAGATGTATAAAGAAGCATCGTCTATGTTATTATTATTATCATGATGAAATGCAGGGTTTACAGTTTCTGTTGCTTCCAACTGGGCAAAAGTAAAATCTGTGATTGCAGGTTGAAGATGAACCCTGAGGACATATTGGAAAATGTGTTATAAATGAGATATTCTTTAATCCAAAGTTTGGGCGTGTGTGCAACCTGAAGAGACACGGTACACTTTGTGTTCTTAGTATTTAGATTTGTACGCTCCTGATTGTGCACTGTGAGTGTCTGGGCTTTGTGATGAAGGACAATGATTGTGTGCACACACACCTCCTCCTCACACCCCCGCCCCCCCCCCCCCCCCCTCCTGAATCCCTCAGGAAGACGCGTGTAGTTAAATATTAAACATCCAATATGGAGCCAATCTCGGTAGAAGGACAAGGGCGGTTTATTGTGTCAGGACACACAGATTAGTTGTCTCCACATTGTTATCCTTTTTCATATTTATGTCTCCGATAACACCGTCTCATGCGGAGACATAAATACAGACAGAGCGTTTCTCACACCCACGCAGTGTCTCTCGCCCACACGCGCACACACACACACACACACTCCCCAGCATGCTGTCTCTGTCTTCACGTCAAGGCATTGGGCTCAGTGTGGTTCCGCTATCATCAAAGCCCTGTTTACTACGATGGCACCATTCTGAGTCTCCGGCTGCTTGTGTACGTGTGTGTGTGTGTGTGTGTGTGTGTGTGCGTTTTGTATCATCTGATAAGACAATCTAACGCCCTTCTTCTCACTCGTGCACCCATCAGCTTCCACCTGACCTCTGTTGCATTCCTTCTCCTCCTCCATTTTGCCAATATGTGTGATTTTCTTTTTTTTGTTTCTGCCATAAACAAAACTGCCTTTCGCTCAGTGATTCCTTCTTTCCTTTCCTTGGCCGATCCCTAGAAGGGTGGATGCTCCGTGATCGGCAGCAGCGTCTGGTCAGGTCTTCTCCACTCGGCTCCCTGTAAAGGTCAGGTGTCAGCAGGGCGTGTGTGTGTGTGTGGATGACTAAGGTTATGGATTAGCCGCCAGAGCGCCAACAGGCCACTGTCGATACGTTTTATTCTCATGTACACCTCACGGAGCACAGCAGAGTAGACGGCAACATCAGCACGCACACCACACGGCTGAAACAATCTCACCGGAAACAATGGAAATAAAATGTGCTGTTTGTTGCGTACTTGGTACCGTTTTCATCTTAAACAGCTCCACGCTGCACAGCTAGCTTTGACGCCTGCCATTCCCCTTCGTTCTCTCCCCACACGTCTTCTCCACTTCCAAGTAAAAATTATCCCAATAATGCAAAAAAAAAAAAGTTCCACAGCTTTAGTACATGGAGATCCCTTTTTGAATGAAACCATGCTACCATTCATACTTGATGCTGGTCCCTTGGCAATTGTGAAAAATGAATCAGTTGGAAAGAAAGCCAGCTGTCCCTCAAATACTATTACATCTCACACTGATCTCACGCTGACCTTTTCAGTTTGAGCCTGTTTCTGCTGAACCGCTCATTCAAGCCTCATTGTATTCTAACTTGACGATGTAATAGTTCTACCACGCGCTCTAAAGGCTTCTTTGTCCCTGCTGCTCGCACGCCGCGTCCAGACTCCGTCTCCCTTGTGTTCTCCACTTTTTTACCTCAACCTCTCTATAACTATTATTTCTATAATTATTACTGTCAGCATATTATTTTAGAATAATATTTTTGTGTGTGTGTGTTAGCTGCTTTATGTTTTTGGAATAATGCAGCAAATAGAATGTATATATGTATTCTTTTATGTATTTTTATATTATTGGTATTTGGCTGCTTCAGTGCGTTAGCAATATGATACAGTATATGCCCATAATGTGGCCTGCTATAAAATGAAAGATCTGTAATGTGCTGTACATGTGCTGATCGTATGACTGCAGCTAGCAGCACAACGTGCACACAACAGCGCAGGGGTGCCTGATGTGTTTGTCCAGAGAAAGACTTGGAGGGAGATGAGACCGTGTGTAGCTGCTGCAGCCTCAGGGACTCAGGAGGAAGGAGGTGGGGGGGCAGAAAGTCCCAAAACTGCAGTTCTGTCTGCAGGCGATGGGTCAGGCGCTGGGCTATAATCTACACTAAACATGCCGTCAGACAGATGCGGAGGGGTCAAAAGAAAGATGTATTTTACCGCAAGAGCTGTTATTTGGACAGTGCAGCGCTGTGAAAGAATGAGACCAAAGCTGTAAAGAATGCAGGAAAGGAAAATGCGTTTAGAAGATGCAGAGAAATGGAAAAGAGGGCTGGAGTGAAAGGCAGGAGGCTAAACATACAGTTCATGTACTAGTAGGCGGATGAATGAGTCCTTCTAGTGTCCACTTACTAATTCATCAGATAGGGGGAGAGAGAAGTGAGGTGAGAGGATCTCTGGGCAAAATCGCACGGAAGCAACAGCGGCCGTAATCTTCACTTTTTCTCCTCCCTGTCGTCCTCGTCATCCCTTCTGTCTTCATCTTCCCCCTCATTTCAGTAATCTCCACATCAACAAAGAAATAGGCCAGTGTGTGTGTGTGTGTGTGTGTGTGTGTGTGTGTGTGTGTGTGTGTGTGTGTGTGTGTGTGTGTGTGTGTGTGAGGGAAAAAGAGAAGGTGTATCTAGATGCTAAATCCGATCTTGCAGCTGCTCTAATGTTGGACCGGTCTCTCATGAATTAATTGCATTCTCAGTTACGCTTTGAGGGAATCATACTCTCATTCCGGTTGCACTTTTAACATGTTAACGTTTCAAATCGAAACACAAACGCAACAGGACTTGTTTGCATTATGCACAAACACAACGCTTGAAAAGAACAAAAAAAGTAGACCTAGATCAAAAAGAAACAAATGTATAGAACCGTTCTAAAGTATTCACAGGAGCCGGACACGTCTTCTACCCAGCTAACATCAGGCGAGCCGCAGGTACTAGTCACCAATCACTTACAGCGCTGACGTAGAGACAAACTATTGACTTTACCCCCAGAGCAGGTTGTTGGGCTGCGGGAAGCGAAACCCACACAGACACAGGGAGAACAGAACTCCACACAGGAAGCGGGGGTTTTTGACCCCAGGATCTCCTTGCTGTGAGGCAGCGGCGCTAACCACCCCACCACCATGTCGCCCACGCCTAAAAGTAAAATGTAATATTTATAAAAGTAGAAATTTGGCCTGAAGATCCAGGGTTTTGAAAGCTTGCAGGGATTGGCTGCCAGCAAAACCACACAAATGGTCTCTTTTTCTTTTTATGTCTGGTATCGCCTGACTGTGGAAGGTTCCAGGCAACTGGGTAACTGGGTAATTTCGGTCGATACCTTAAACATAATCTAGTACCGAAATCCATCCCTCCTCAACCCAGTGTTGCCCCGGTGCCTCACACCTGCGGTTACGCCCCTAAACCCAACGCACACCTGCGAATTAGTCACCGGACATTTTGAGCTAACTTCTGCTATCGGATTGTCCGTCGGTGCGGTCGGCCCCGCAGTATCAAAAGCCACCATTCCTCCGTGTCTCCTCGCCATCCAGCTGCAGACTCACTAATGGATTTTCTGCCGCGCAGCTTCGCCTCCCTCAGCGACCAGGAGTCATTACTGCCGAGGGCTCGAGTGCTCGGCCATAGAAGAGTGGTGTTTTTTTCTGCCTTTCTCTCGAGATACAGTTGTTCATTGCTTCGTCTGGAGCGACAATGACACTTACAAAAATGAATCTGTACATCATTTCTCTGACATCATGGTCTACATGTTCTTCTGTTTTCAACCCTGATCCTTAAAGCAATTATAAAACATGTTCTATGACCTGATCCAAAATATATTTATTAATTGATGAGCGAAAATAGACACTATTCATTACCAAAAAACATGGCTAATGTTAATATAGCAAGTTGCTTCTATGGTGTTGTCTCCTGTGTCTGAAAATGTTGCTTCTCCCCCTTTCAACTCCGCCTTCAGCATTCACTTCAGTCCGCTATTTTAGGTGAATTCATATACTGCGTGTTTATTTCGTTTTATTGGGAGATTATCGGGTTTGTATTTTCTACTCTGACGGCACGTTGTGTTTAGGAAGAAGCTAATTCGCAAGTAAATTAAGAATATTTTGGTGTGCCTACTGTAAGAATAATGTAATGTTGATTATTCTGTGCTATTTGGATGCTTGATCGGGTTAGCACAAACTAGACTTAGCAGTTAGGTGAGGCCGACAAAGGTAGGAAAAACTATTTTTTCCAGGATTCTAGTGAATTTTTCCATTGTTTGGCAGTACTGCACAGCATCATTGTCTACCGCAGCAGAGACCTGGTGGCATTTATCTCTAATTTTGTTGTCAAAATGAAGAACGGCGAGTCGAACACACCGATCTCCTACAACAGAACCAATTGGCCGTGTTAACTGTTGTTATAAATGTGCCTCAGTGTGTGTTTGCCTATTTGCAGATTTGTGCGGCTGCATTCCTGCCATCCTGCAGTTATTATCTCTGTTGACATTATCGAGGTCCTGAACTTGCTAGACAAACCACACGTCCAGTGCATCCCTTTTATATCCAATCTGTTGTTGGTTCTAGACCGCTGCACACGCTCCTGATGTACACGAATACACTGACCACCAGGGACCCTGTCATTACACGCCGTCCCTCTCTGCTGAGTGTGTTCCTGTGTGTGTGAGAGGGCACACTATTCTCAATGCACACTTGCTCTCCTCTCTTTGTCTCTATCTTTTTCTCCCCCCCCACCCACCGTCTCCATTAATTACACAAGAGACGAGAGGACTAAACTCTCTAATCTGAACGGATACGACCCCACCGCCAGCTGATCCCTTAACGCTGTTACTTATGTACCATAATCCAGCTCTTGCAAACACGCACACACAAATACCCACAAATCTCCTGAGCTGACGCAAAAACAGACGTGTAAATATATTATACACATTTAAAAATGGAGTATTTGTTTCCTTAATCGTGTGCATATCATCGCACAGAGCGAGCGGCAGAAAGAGCGAGATTTGGGTCGTACGTTCTTCATTGGAGTCAATTTTGTGTGCCCTGCCACGACAAAATTGTGACCTTATGCAGATAAAGCTGCATTAAATACCGTAGTTTAAGCAGTTCCAGCGAGGCTTATCAAAGTGCTTTTCACTAAATCTTTTTAATGTGGCTTTATTTTTTCATCAAAGCTAGAATTTTAGGCTCAAAATGACTTAATGAAAAGTGCAGGTCTTTAGCAAAAAAGCCTGCAGATTAAATTTGAGTGGTGAATAGTTCCTACTCGCCCGCACGGCTCTCTCTCTGCAATAACAGTGTCGTAGTAGCCAGAGGTGGAGGGTGTGAGAGACTTCATCATGTAGGCTTGTTAGTTATATATAGAAATGGGAGCACAGCTGTCTGTGTGTTGGGCTTTTAACACGACCATGAAGTCAGCGGCGAGACGGAGACGCGGAGCAGAGAAATGGAGAAGGATCATCTCAGCGTAGCTGCTGAGAGAACTTCGTAAACGGGGGGAGGACGGTAAAGATGCGAGCCGAGGACCGGCACAGGCAAAGATCATGTTTTCTTTAGGCAGATTAAATGCAGACGGTGCTGTTTTTTTTTTTATAGTTTCCTAGAATTAGATTCTGTTATAATCACATCGCCACGCCACAATCAAGATGCGCGTCGTCAGGCCGGTTTCCTGCCTTCAAAGCGCCCCGGGGGCTGGCTGTAAAACCAAATAAGGTCGGCAAAGTTGCTGAATTATACTTCGATGTTTACCACATCTTTAACATTTGTGCAAAGTGGGAAACCCGGATCCCTGAGGCCACAACTGATTCTTCTGCTCATTGGATTCATTGCAGGTCTTTGTAGGACAGCCTTGCATTGTTGCCCAATTCCATCTCGACCCCTATTATGAAGAGGATGAAAATATAGTTTTAAAGAAATAGTTAAAAAGCCTATTTCCTTTCTTGCAGAGATGTTGATACCAGTGACCATGACCCTAAAGGGAATATAAAGCTACCGCCAGCAGTGCTTTAGCTAAGATTAGATCTTTTTAATAGATTAATCAAACGAGATGTAGTGTGTTGAATATGTTTTAGAGGCTGTACTGGACAGACGGACTTTTAATGTATCGCTATAGAAGCGTTGTTGTTTTTCAATCTTGTATGCGTCCTTCTGTTGTCAGCACATGATAATGCAGCGATCTGTTTTGAGGGTCAGTATTATGAAAGAAGAGCCTCTGCCACAAAACCGTCAGGTCCAAATGATCTCATCACGCTGGCAAATAACCATTTATTTGTTTCGAGACATTAAGACAGTGGATGCACCCCTCTGTGTCTTTGATGAGAAATATCAATAGAGCAAGAATAAGCACATCCAGAAAGGGAGGCGACGCAGGTTTATGGAGGCAGGATTTCTGCCAATAAATATAGAGGCGAGCGAGGAGAGGACGTCTCCCGTATCGGCCGCAACCCGGCTTTCATTTTCCATTACGGCCGGATACTTTGTCCAATGCGCCAATCAGAGTGAGTGAGTGAGTTAGGGAGGACGGAGGACGGTGGGTCCCAGAAAACGAGAATCTTTATTACTGTGCTTCATACATGATCATGCAGGGAGGGAGGGATGCATAGTGGAGGGAGGGAAAGCGAGATGGGAGTAAGCTGTAAGCAGGAGCAGCAAACAGCCACCCAGGCGGCCTTTTGAGTGAGACGAGAGAGGATTTATTATAGTGAATTTACTCATCAAGGACATTTTTCTCCCCCTTTATGATCTCTCTGCTACACGCTGAAAAAAAAGCGCGTACGTATGGAGAACGTTGACAGAGGGACGGCGCAATTACGGACGTGTGTTTGTGTCTTTTTCATTGTGTAACTACAGGGAAAGTGCTTACTGGCATTTTGTTTGTTTTTCCAGGCTGCCTGAGAACTGCCAGATTTTGGTCCTGGTGATGAGACGGGCCAACTGGCAGCTCACCAGGAGCGACAAAAACACACGCACACACACACACACATGCAGGTATTCCATCCAATCAGCGCTGTCCTCGCTGGACCACCTATGGGCCTTTTAAGCCAAACAGACACATCAGAGACAATGGGGCTGCTCTTGAGAGCCCAAAGTCAAGCATTAAAGCTATTTTAGCTCTGAACAAATATACTGCCACATATAGACAAGCAGCTGTGCTAATAGCGGTGGTCGGAACGCCCTTACGCAGGTGTTGCTACAATAGGTATGACGGTCACGCGGCGGCTCCCTTTTGAAGTCAAACGAAAGGGAAAGTCAAAGCGAGACTTTGCAGAGACTGAGGATCATAAGTGCAACCATCAGTCATAAAACCCTCCTTTCATGTCCTCACAAAGCTCCAAATGGATATTGTGTTCACATAAAGGACATGAGACTAGGCTCTATGTACGTACAGTATGTAAAACCAGTAAAAAACCACCACACCACCAGTTCCCAGACTCGGTTTAAACACTACACCTACTTTCTACCTCAATGAACAGGTCACAAGAGAATAACTGCCATCCTGCAGAAGTACAGCATGAATCTCATTGTGGGGCTTCCAACGGCGCTGACCTTAGGCTTTATGACCAAACATAAAACAGAGGAGGCGCTGCTTGTTTTATGGAGCCATCTCTAAATAGAGCCTCTATTCATAAAGTGGGCCCATTTATCGTGAACCTTCACGGTCAAATGGTTGACTCTTCCAACCGGCTTGACTAAACCTGTGATTGAATGTCACTGGTGTCCTGCAAAGAAGTTTTTCTTTGCAGGACGGGAATGTGTTTTGTTTGGAAACTTTCTTGCAAACTCTTGAATGAATGTTAGAGGATTATTTCATAGAAAAATAAAAGTTTAAGGCGCTGTACTAATATCTTTATATTTTCTTATACAGAACATAGAAATATGGATACATCTTCACTGCATACATTTCAATTAAAAGATGAAACAGAAATGCTGTAAGAATGTCATATTTGTCGGATAAATGACTACAGCCTAGCACAAAGACTGGGTAATGCACTAGACCAAAACCAACATGTATAAAAAAGCTTGGACTCATTTTGAACCGGAGCATCTGCAGATTTATTCGACAACAGAAATATTATGATCCACAAAAGTCTGGCACGATACAAGATGAATGAATCCCCGTCATTTTTTTAATCTTCTCTGCCAAGAGGGACAACTGAAGCAGATTTTAGTGTTCGTTGTATGAGGGAGGACGGAGACTCATTAGGTGGAGATCTGCACTCTACTGAGTGCACTCACCAGGTTGTGTAATTTGCTTTGAATGCACTCTGAAGAACTGTAAAAATATTTCTTATTAAGGAAAGTCTGTTGAATGTTTGTTTGTACCCATATGGTCGAAGGATGGAAACCTCCCAATGCGCCACTTTCATATTAATTTCCGTGATCGCCTGCTCGCTAAACACCAAAATGAAACGTATGCACGGTAATTGCATGATATTAACCCAGATTGTCGGTGAGGGTTTCTTATGCAGCGTTGAGTGGGGCTACAAAAGACCGTTGAGGGAAATTATCTACTGAGGCTCCCTGGTGTGAAGATAATCTGTCTCCATGATATTCCATCTCCTATAAATAGTCACGCGGTTTCAGAGGTTTTCTTTCCTCCGAGCTGCAGTGTGCACCCAAAACCCATGAGTCACGATCGCAATCACTGTCATCTGTCTGCGGACTGGCAATCCGTCTGTGCACCAGCTTAAAGTTTGGTTATGAAAGCAAACGAGATAACTACACAATCTGCAACTGTTCCAAGAGGGGGGAAACTCTAAATGATAGCTGAAATGTTTTTTTTACAGGCAAACTAGAAATATATTTTCATGAAATAACACCGGCTGACACTTTCCACCTGTGGAGGATAAACGCTGGATACACACAGGCCCTTATTTCAGAGAGGTTAAGAGGGTATTGGAGGTTGCGGTGTATTGAATGGACAAAAGACAGTCTGAGGCTGTGGACGTGTGCAGACAAGTGCGGCGGAGAGGAGAGAGGACCAACCACAGGGAAACGTGGAGCGATGGACGGGCGGAGGAACAGATGTGTTCCTTCGTCAGGGCCACAAACGGGGCCCAAGGACACAGACCATCGTAAGCGTAAAGTCTGAAGACGGTTGAAAAATGGCAGCGCGGCAACGGGAGGCCCGGCCAAGGCAAAGGACAAACAAAACGTACACTGAGCGAGATAATGAGGCAGAAGTGGAGGAATCAAGGGAGCGTGGGAGGGGAGAAGACGGAGCACCGGGAGACCTAAATGGTCGGGTTTTCAGCGGCAAATGTGCTCGCAAGGAAATCCGTCACCGGAGGTGCGGCTGGCAGCTCATCTGCGCCGCAGCCTTTGTTTTATGGCGTTGACACCACCGCCGCCGCCGCTGTGTTTTCATCAGTCAGGGACCTGACACCCACTTCCCCCCAGCCCCCCCCCCCGGGGACGGGCAAATGTGTCTGCGAGGAGATCGGTTCATCTACATATCTGTGTGTGTGTGTGTGTGTGTGCGCCAGCTCCCACTTGTTGTCCCCATACCTGTAGTCAGTGATGCAGTGTGCACACAGATCATGCAGATTAGTGAGCTGGAAGCTTTGCGGAGGAAAAAAAGAAAAACGAGATACGGCAGCATCGGCGGCCCCTGATTAAATCCTTAAAATACTCAAGTAATCTACATAAGAACCTCTGAAGGATTTTTTCATTCTCTAGTGTGGCAGATTCTTTTTTCTTCTTCTTCTTCAGTGGTGCAGGCCTTGCAGCTCCTGGCAGTTTGTATTTCAAACACTAATCCTTCAGGCTCTAAGGAGAGCAGCGATATTTGCCAAGGAAACTCCCGTGGGTGTTTATTTAGGCCACAAATATACAAGTGTTGTCACTGCAAAAAACTGCAGAGTTATGGGTTTGAAGAAAAATGCCTTTCTATTGTTTGCCTGTGTAAGGACTGACTGTGGTGACTTTCGGTTCTTTGTACCAACAATTAGGAGAACTCCGGTTGCAGAAAATGACTTCTTTCATGTTCTCCATGCACTGGGATGCATGTAAAACTGTGTTCTGGTTACATTGCTTATTGATACACGCTGAAGGAGACCGAAGGATCCAAAAATAGTGAGCTCCTGTAAACTGCTGCATGTGCTAGAAGCGAATGCTGCAAGTTCAATTTGTGTGAAGGCCAGTGTTCAAAGTTCCAGTGGCTTGATGACACATTCTCTTCTGTGAATGTGTACTTGGGTATTTAGTCACTTTATGTTGTTAACGCCCTGCAGAAGGTGGAAACATGTCCTATTCCATGTTCACCTCAGGTAGGATGACTCTTCCAGAAGAGAAAGACAACCATCGCTTTGTTGCTCCTGATCCTGACTTCTAAATCCTGAAAGGTGTATTCTTGCCCCCAGACTTCCTGCTTTAAGTTCATATACGACAAATACCAGTACACTACATCCTTTAATTCAAACTGTTCTGCCTGCGAGTTACTTTGCATTGTGACGGCCGTTGAAAAGCTTTTTCAAGGACTTTCAGACCCAGACAGCCGGCCAGGAGGGGATTACCTGTGGTGGTCAGCGGATGAGGAGGCCGCGACCTTTAAGGAGTGGCTCAGTGTGAGGAAGCCCACCAACAAGTAGATGACATTACATTGCAGTAAATGCAGAGATGCACTTCATCAAGAAAGGTTGCAGTTTATCTTCATGCGGGAATGTGTGTGTGTGTGTGTGTGTTTGTGTGTCCTTCTTATATTTCAACAGCTGACTGCTCACTTGAGTGGGTGTCCGGCCGGGGACCCACGGTCGGCACATCAAAGTTGGTGCAAATTGGACACGCGACACGTTTTGATATTTAGCTTTTGAAAGAAACCGTGGAGTCTATCAACTGGTAATGAGCCACGACAGCTAGTCGCTGGATACACAATATGCTGCAAACAGGCTGTAAGCACGGACGTGTGCAGTCTGTGTATGTGACACCCGCGTAAACACAGATTGCTCCGATAAATAGCAGACACCAGAGGTCCTGTCAACGGAGACAGTTTTCATTTTATATGTGTGTGTGTGTGTGTGTGTGTGTGGAGGGCAACCCTCATAGGCATGTGCATGTGTCTAACGGCATTCACGTGCCCTCAGACCGTTTTACCGCTTGCAGGCACACACACAGTCGACTATGGACTTAAAGGGTCACCACAGTAAAACACACACACACACACACACACACACACACACACGTTAAGAAGTAGACTAGGAAGCAGGTGACCTCAATTGAGCCGGACACACAGTCCGATTCAGTGACCTCACTTGTTTTTGCAATGACCCACATATCACCAGTCTCCTCACACACAGGCGTTTCTGTAGGAGACGTTTATGGAATGCTGAGCATTTTACTGCAGTTGGGATTTTGATCATGTTTTCTTTTTGTACTGACGCCTCTGTGTGTAATTAAAAAAAAGTATATTCATGTGTGGTTTCTGAGATATCTCAAAGGAATACTGTTTTATTTTGGGAATTGTAGGTTTAATGCTATACAAGAGCTGGATGAGAAGGTCGATACCACAACCTTAATGTCGAAGCTGTGGCAGGGACCAGCCTTACTCTGTAAAAAATACAAATGTTTGACAACTAATTTGCTGTCTGTAAGTCTCACCCAGATATTAACCTTTGTCTGAGGAAGTCATGAAAAAGTCAACATTGTCAAACCCTGAAAGAAATGGTTGAAACCACTGCCTCACCTACTCCTAATAATGATCATAAACATATGAAGAGTAGAGGCCCTTCATCTCCGCTCAGTCACTTTCAAGTTAAGGTCACCTTCTGCCAGCTGACCGGACCGTTGCTCCAGAGTCTGGCATCAAACCGCTTTGTCTGTCCCGTGACAGAGAGCAAACCCATCTCCTAAACAGAGCTCCCATGAAGCATCTGTGACCACAGGGGTAACGTTAATTCCGTTTTTATGGTGGACCTTCTCCTCATGCCGCCGGCATTACCGGTAGATGAGACACGGTGAAGGTTAACCGGCTCCCTGGAGTGACACAACCACTCCGCCTGTGAAGTTTTAAGCACGTCGTCTCCTAAAGGACGGCAGAAAAGGTCAGAAAGGTCAGCTCCCCGGACGCACGGCGGGGCCCGGCGCTAACACAAGCATATGCTTTGGTTCCTGGCTCGAGACCTCTGGGAATAGCAACAACGCTTTAGTAACTTTTATTTATTCATTTTGGACTGTGTCCCACACAAACTTATTGTAGTGCCACTTTTTCCTAAACGCTGAGTACTGTTTAAACATTTATTTATATAATATATGAAAATCTCTCACACAAATACACTGTAAAATTGTTATGTAGTTGTAAAATAAATAAAGGCAATTTATATATGCTTTTGAAGTGCTTTTGGCAGAGTAAAAATATGTAAGGATTTTTTCACAGTATGACTCCTTGTTTTCACCGGCACCCAAAACCTCTCTCACAAAACGTCCGTTCTCTGCCCACTGCGGCCTCCGACGAGGTCAGCTGGTCAGGAATTCACTTCCTCAAACAGAATAATCTATAGTCTAACACTTTAGACTGGGGCTCTGCACATTATTAGCCATGTGATTTAGCGCTATATTGTGGACGTGGATCGCATGCAACCACAGAAGGATTCACTCTCTGGAGCTCAAGTATATTTGCAAATCATTGTGTCCTTCCACTCAAGTAGTGACTTTCGGGGCAGGATTTGATTGCGATGGAGCCGCAGCTCTTTCTCGCTGCTGCACGCACCCAAAAGCAAGCAGTGCAGCGTTGAAAGAAGCGCGGACACCTCGGGAGTGCGAACAAACATTCATGCGCTGACTGCGGGGCGTCCTTGTTGGCCCGGGCCGTCCTCCGCTCAGTGCTGTGCGATGTGGAGACAGTGGGTGCTGTGTGGCGGCGGGACTGGCCTCGCTCCAGTAACTCTCCAAAACATTCAAATGAGGGACCGGCCGCTGGCTGGCTGGCTGGCAGGCCGGACGCTTGCTGGTAAACAAGCTACACAACAGACAACAACCCCTCCTCTATGTAATTCTGACAGAGAGAAAATAAAATAAATATTACAACTCTAAAAAGGGGATAAACCCATGTCATATCATCTCTGTGAACTCAATTTGTAAATAAAAATGGGGGAAAGCCGTCTTGATTATGCTTATGCTGATTCTATTACAGAATTTGGGATCATTTTCCAGGGATAAGTACTCATTTTGTGGTTCTCATCATTAAGCAGTATAATCAATGTTATGCTTGTTTTAAATCTGCACATATATACTGAATGTTTCAGTTCTGCAGCGCGTCGTGCTGCTCTGCTCCTGTCAGGAAAGGCTGTTCAACTAAGAGAATAAATGATCAAGCATTTAAAAGCGCTAATGAGCAGTCCACACAAGCCGTGCATTTACTTCATTGTCAGCTGATCTTCTCAAACTCTCAATAGATTAAACTAATCATTGACGTGACCGAAACCTCGGAGATCAAGGCTTCGTTTTTAGTTTAGCTGACGTCTGCAGCATCTGACTGACTTGCAGCTCCACGTCATATATCACACGCATACACACACACGTCATACATGTGCTGAAACCGCACACAGTGGGTCGAGAGTGGCGACAGTCATTTCAAACCTGGAATGATAATGCGCCCCGATGCGGGTATTTTATTGTGAAGGATTGTGACAAAGTTACCTCATAGGTAAACAAAACCCACGATGGATTCTGAGATGGATTCTAGATTTAAAAGTAACGCTAGGTTCTGGCTAACTTAGCTTAGCATAAAGACAGGGAAGAGAAGAATAGAACCTGGATTTGTTCAAAGCCAAAGAAAATCTGTTACAGCACCTCTTCATCTTGATAACATTTAGGGAATATGGGAAATTACTTTTTATGAAGAACTCTAAAAACATAAATATTAAGCAGCCGTATTGATTTTTAGTATTTTGGTGAAAAACCCGGATGTTCCCGTTTTTCAGTTTAGGCATTCAATTACATTATCTAGCGTTTGAGGTTGAATGTATAGAGAGAGTTGTTGGAAATGGAGGAAATATTGGCGGACATTGTAATCAAACAATAATAACAGGGATGATAAACTGCTGGTAAACTGCATGCGTGGACAAGAACCTCCACAGATGTGACTGTTTTTCAGTCGAGCAGGCGAGCTGCACAGCAGCCACAGCAACAGATGTCTTCATCATCAAACGTTAACAGCGATCGAATGAGGACATTTTTTTATCGATGCGTTTAGATTACATTTTTTAGAAGATATGTATTTGTAATTTGATATTCATCTATTTGTAAGCGTGTTCTGTAAAGAGGTCTGTGTTACCCATCAGGGCGTTATGTTGCAGACGGGGGCTCACAACCGACGTATGATTAACGAGCGAATGCACCGGTGACCACAGGCGGCCTACAGAGTGATGGAAGCCCGCTGCGTTAGCTGTTGTTATTATAAGGTCGGTGTGAGAGCCAGTAAATCATACCGAGGATGTAATCCCACTCAGCGTGAGCCTTCTATCGACGGACCTTCTGCCTGAGCTACACACACACACACACACGCACACACGCACACTCCAAGACACTCATGGCAATGAACAAATTAACACTGCTTTCCCGTTATTGTCATCGCACCTCAGACGTCTGTTCAGCTGTAAATCTGAAGACAAAGTGAAATGAAAAAGTAATCATTAATCCCGTGTTATTTGGTTGCCTCTGGTCTTATGTCAAATATTGAAAAATAAAAGAATGCAACAGTGTCAGTGTCTTTTTCCTTCCTGTAAACGTTTTTCATGTTTTTGTAAATCGTTTGCTTGATGTACGTCTTTGTGTGGCCGACTTTCTACGTGTCGTCAGTCGAGAGGCGAGCTGTGGCGCCACGGAGAGAGGCCCGATTCTGTTCGTCGGCGTGCGCTGCCCACGTCGCAGTGACGCGCTTTCTCTTTCTCCCGCTGCTGCAAAGGCAGGAGAGGATGGTGCGCGTTTGTTACGATGCAGCTCCACGTCTCCTTAGAATTTTTAACGGCACAGTCAAATGCAGATGATTTATACTCCTGTTGTCTTTTTAAACCCATCAAACAGTGCTGAGAAAAACTTCACCAAAGCTAAAGACGTTTTAACTTTTAACTGTGTTACTGTCACGGACTTGGATCCTATTTGTTGTTGTGGTCACAGTAAAACTGTACTGCGGCAATATGGAAATGTGGCGCCATCAACAGACATGAGTCAGATGGAATAAGAAACATGACCACTGAGGCTAGCCAAAGGCAAACAATAATACGTTTCACCATACTTGCCGTAGTACTTGTGGAATGACATATTTTGGCCAACAGACAGTATGAGGAACCACATCTGGGTCTTTACCACCAAAGCTGCCTTCAACTGTTGGCTTTTTATGTTTGTTTTTCAGGTTATTTTTACACTCTGTTGCAACATTCCCGGAAACAGTCATTTTTCCTTTTGACGATATCCCGAGCCTTCCTTAGCAAATGGAACAGTTTCCGTCATGTGACCAGGATTTTGGTCATGTGACAGCAAGTTGTTGTGTATGAGACCTACGTGGGATGTGGTCAAAAGCTCCAGCACCTGCCTGAGTGAAGTCCAATTCATACTCCAGTAAATTGGATGACTATATACGCAGATAAGTTTGCACCGCAGCATAAAATAAAGTCACACGTCTGATACACCTGAGAAAAAGCAGTACACACAGACACACACAATGACAACAGCTTTCATCAATCATTCTCTGCAGCTTCACGTTGACATTCACGTCAACATCCTGCAAAAATAACAACACCCCGCTGACACCACTATTGCTCCCCTTTCAGCCGAATCCTCCTCCTCCCACCTCCTGCTGCAATACGCGGCCAATATTTCATCCTCCATTTAAATATTTCACATGCGTTCTAAATAATTCGCTCTCATTTTTAGCACTGGCAAAAGCCGAAATGCACGACAGAGCCCACACATGCATGCATCACACAGACGCACAAAATGAGGCATAAAGTTAATTAGACATGGAGCTGAGAGAGAGCCTCTTCCTGCTGTGACACAATCATCTTCACAGCACTTCCAGGGGATAGAGGGGCTGGGAGAGTGTGTGTGTGTGTGTGTGTGTGCGTGTTTGTGCCTTTTTATTATAGTCACCAACGCAGCCACAGCTTAGATACATCTAAATGTTTTTTTAAATGCATGCAGAGCAAATTTAAAACGGGCAGATGAAGTAACCCACAAAGAGAAACATCGGCTGCCTCTGTGAGAGAGAGAGACTTCACAGCAGTAAACTACCTAAATCACGGGACTCTGACGTCATAAGCTGCTCCGATGATACATGAACGTTGCAGTAAAATATTCCGCAGAATACCTCCTCTGACTTTCTCTCGACTCATTCTCTTCAACCTGTGCTCTCTTTCTTTAGATCAAGGGGAAGTTGGACCAGCGCAGGTCTCAACGCGCGCGGCCCCATCGGAAGGGTTTTACCCAGTGTGGCCTGCTCCTCCAAGAGCTAGCTCGGCCGTGCTCTGAATGTAGAGCAGCCTCTTTACGTCCCCGTACCCCAAAACCCCTGTGTGTGTGTGTGTGTGTGTGTGTGTGTGTGTGTGTGTGTGTGTGTGTGTGTGTGAGTGCAAAGCTGAGAAAAGGCTGGTTTGAAGTTTCGTCTTCACATGTGCTGCACAAAATCCAACCGCCACATTTTCAATCAGGACGGTGTGGTTACCTGGGGCAACCTTACGTCCTCATTGTTACCGGTTTTCGGTGGAGGATCAAAGTAGTAGTTCTTTTAATCTTCCCTCGCTGTCTATTTCAAATGAAAAAAGTTGACAGTGAGTTATGAGACTAAACCGGAGTAACAAGAATAGCCTTTTTAAAAAAAATTTAAAAAAGCATGAAGATATGGTCACGAATAGTATTCATTTGTGATGTATACGCTTCCTCAGTGACCTCCATTGCTACACAGCCACTATAGTTACATAGTACAGTAATTGCTTTTGTTTCTTTTTGCACATTTTTCATTTTCGTTATTCGTCTCTTGCTTTGACCTTTTGCGTACTAACCACTTTGCATGTCACTATATATTTTACTTCTAAATGTCACAAAAAGAGTTTACACGCCAAAGATGTTCAGCCTCCCTGAGTGTCTCAACTGTCGGCGTTTCTGTTCAGTAGAACTGAAGAGGATTACCTGCCAGAGCCCGGATACGAAAGAAAATAATGAGATGGTTTTGGTCTTTATAGTTTTCTTTTTGTGAGAAAATCTCAGGATAGAACAACACTTGCATATATATACTTTACAAGTAGGATCTAAACAAATGCACGTCTAGCGCTGCCGTAACATATTTGTTAATGCCTTGTTCCCCCTCCTTATATCTGTCTCTTTCAAACGTCAACTGCTATATCCGTACCGCTCACTCAGGGTCACTTATTATAATACAGGCTGAAACGCTGGTGTTGTCCTTGTGCAAGGAGAAGAAACGGAAGGAAAAGAATAGAGCAACAGGGGAAGGGATCAGGAGGGAGACGTTCAAATGTTTGTTTATGCCTAATTGGGCCACAGATGAGCCAGCGGCCACCCCAGATAACAGCCTAACCAGAAGGAGGAGGAGGCGAGCGGGAGGGGAGGGAAGGAGATAGGGAATAGCTGCAGTGGAGAAACGGGGTTTATTACAACAATAGATAGAGGAAGCAAAAGAGGAGGAAGCACGAGGGTGCGGGTGAGAATATCAAGGACGGGACTGAAGACGGGGGGATGAAAGAGGGAGGAATGAGAGGAGCGCCAGCAGGACCTCAGGGGAGGCGAGATCCAGTAATTAAACAACAAGACTGGTGCTGCACGTGTGGCCTGCACTACAAAAGTCCTTATGCTGCTCCCCACTGAGCGCACTCAAAACGACACGCTGCATCTAATTAGAGCAACACGACGTTCCCACTGAACCTTGTGGGCTCATCGAGATGCAGAAGTTATGTATGATAATACATAAAAAGCCATATCCTATAACTATGCAACACGTCGCCCATAGCTATTGGACTGAATGCAAAGGTGAAAGTGTGACAAAATAAAAGTCAGGAGTTTTAAATAAGAAACAATCGCATCCAATGAAGGTCGGCAGTGGAAACAAAGCGAAGGCCGTCTACGGTTAATAACAGATGTGGGGATTTTTTGCTCTCAATGTGACCTCTTCACATCCCAACGTCGATCCGGGGCACGATCTGAAATGTGGCGCCACAGCTCGTTTGAAACGGACCATGTGAGCGGATCATTCGTTTACTGACTCGGGAGCAGCAGGTGATCGTTTTATGTTGCGCTCACGTGGTCAACGTCAGCTTAGGAATAAGTCAAAGAACCGTAAAACCCACTATAATGGGAGCATGTATCTTATTACTGTGTTTGTACAGTATCTTATGTTTGGATCTGTGTTCTTTCTTTCACAGTTTCCCCTTTAAGGGCAAGTCGAAAGTACAAATTAATGTGGAGGCCAAATAAGGTCATCATGTCATTTTAAAGGCAACAACTGACCACAATCTTCACTATTGCTTTTCCTGGGATGCCTAAACACTAATTGAACCAGCAAAAAAAATAAAACCTCCCATGCTGCATTATTTGCTTTTCTGAATACCAGAAAAGTCAAGGATTTTTGGGTCACGTGCACAGCTGACTAACTAGCACGCCTGTAACAAACGCTGACATCAGCCCCCCCCTCCCAATCCCCCTCCATCGGAGACAAATTCATCACATTCCTCTTCAGCTGTCCATCAGCCGCTCCCTCCCGGCTGCCCCTCGTCACTCGTCTTGTATCTTTTTTCTTTTTTTTCCGTCAGGGTAGCAAAAACTACAGTGCCTTTTCAATCTCAGCATCCCGGCACTCAATTTCCTGTGGGTGGCTGACGTCTGCTGGCTGTCGGACCCGTTTGTCGGCGGGTATTTGATGTCTTGCTTGCTCTCGGCTTGCTTGTGCTCTCTGGAGGGACCCTGACGCTCTTGGGAAACGGCACAGAGACGAGCGGGAGATTGAAGTCGCTCCAGCTCGCGCCTCAGAAGCTGACAGCTGAGAGATTAGTGGTTAATTAAGTCGGACGAGTTGACTGGCGCGCGCGGGGAACGGCCCTCGAGCCAATCGGGGGTTTCAGTTCGGTTCGGGAAAAAAAACAAGGGCAGCGCTGCCGCGGCCTGTGGGGAGAGCTCACTGGAAGGAGGCGGCGTGAACACTTCCTCCCTCCCCACTCCGCCATCCCCTCCCACACATCTGCAGAAGGCCAGATAAGCGGCGTGCAATGAAAACAATATGGCGACTGACACCTCACGTGCCGTGCGCCTATTCAAAGCTGTGCAAATTGTCATTTTCAGGTGCGGGAGGATGAGAGGGGCGGTGAGGAAAGGACGATGCAGCGCAGGGCTGAATGAAAGGGTTAGAGGACAGAAAGGCGGAGGGGAAGAGGGATTTGCATGGAGCATTTTTTTTTAAATGTCACGCCTCAGTAGAACCATAAACACCGCTCCGACCTCACACACACACACCGCGCCGGAAACAATGCATTTTATTTTTGATTCCTCTTTGGACGGAGGCGGGCCAGCAGTTTCCCCTGTTTCCCGTGTCTTGGCTTTATTTTTAGTACGAGAGTGGTATCACTCTTCTCATCTCATCTCTTGCCCAGAAAGCACAGAAACTTGTTTTCCAATCTTCCAAACAATTTCAGAAATGTCTTGCTTTAAAATGGTTTATTTTTGGAGTCTCTAAAAGTCTCTTTTGCAGAGAGTCAGTGAAGCCGGAGAAAACATAACGCACTCTCAGCCCATGATCTACTTTGATGCACACAAGACGGACCTCACACTAATCATTCTGCCGGAAAAGATATATTTTCCTCATCTTCCAGTTTGTTTAAACACAATTTCCTTCATCTCTAAAATGACTACATACCAGATGGTACCCAAGGATTTAATGTCTACAGAATCACTTCCTTTGTTTTGTGTCCTGTTTCAATAAATGAGCTCCTTTATCATAAGCTGCTCTTTTAAGCCGTTGCCCTTGGCAAAGGTGCCACACATTTAGCTTAATTGTATCCACTGTGCTTCGGAGGTTTGCCCCACCTGGCATTCAGGTGATGGATGAGGGTAGAAATGAGCATCCTTATGTGGCAGCGAGTACGCAGAGGGACAGGAGACATCTGAGAGGGGAGCATTGTGGCGTAAGATCTGTGTGTTTGTGTGTGAGAGAACAAACCAGGAAACAATATTTGACTGCAAAATAAAGTTGTTTTTCCCTCCCGGAATTTCATTATATCCTTTCTATGGAATATTTCTTATGTTGTTGCTGCTGTTGCTCTCACCGGTGTTTGTATTCTGGTTTCCTGTTTTCCATTTGTCTCAAAGTTGGAGGTGTAAAACTAGCGTGGCAACCGCCACCTTCTCCATTTCCAATGCATTTTTTATGGTTTTCTGGATCAGTCACAGCTTTGTTACAGCTGGTGGAATAATCGAGAACCATCTATGACTGAATGGTAGAGCTTCGTTGTTGATCTTAGACATCATTTGATATTTACATATGGTTCCCTTTAGAATGAGGGAGGAGAAGCTTAGGACTCTTTTGTTAAATTTCAATTTGTCTGAAGTTAATAATTTTAAACTGCAGCAGTTTAAACTGCAGCAAAGGGATTCTGCTCCACAGCTTACACACACACTCACACACACACACACACACACACACACACACACACTAGCGAGAGCGCAGCTCATCAAATCATCACTTTTACTAACTCTGTGCACTTGTACTCTTGCGCTGTCATCATTAGCACCACTTGCTGCAGAGACGGGTCTTTCCGGCCATTAGCCGGCAGCCATCCCCTCGGCACTCTGAAGGCCGCCGGTTGGAGCCGAGGGAAGCGGAGAGAAAGATCTGAGCGAGAGGGAGCATTAGATGGACTCGTGCGATCGGCCCCCGAGGCAGCGCAGAGGCTAAGCACGGTTCAGTGAATTAGCAATATCTCTTCCCAGCATAGATCAATGGAGCATTACCGTAAGACCGAACGGAAGATGGAGAGGGGGGGGAAGGATGGTGGAACGGAGGGAAGGGAAAGACTGGAGACAGTAACAAACTAATACCCCCCCCCCCCCTAATATTGGCAAACAAATCACCGGACCAGGATGGCACGTTTCCAGCCAATTATCACTGAGCAGAAACATTTGAACTCAAACGAAGGCCTGATTATAGGCTTACCGAATAAAGAGGGTAGTCTTTGTGTCTAATAGCATGCGTTTGGACACCCACGGCCAAGTGGTCCCCACACACACAAAATCAAATGTCATCTGCCACAACCACAGCCTGTTCTTCAGTGAAAACCCGACAAATCGTGTGCTAACTGAAAAGCCTCTCAGGATTATATTGTCTTTTGGCTGAGCTTTATGCCACTTTATTGGCCTATTGGAGTTTAGGAGAAGTGCCGGGGTAACATTGATATGCACACACAGTGGTTTTGGATGTCGCCATCTTAAGATCGGTGCCTTACATCCTTTCCATTTCATTTTCTCGTAATTCTCGAAAAAGAAGCCCTTTGCAGACCACGCAGGTTGAAATTGCCGAAGCTAGATCTCCTAGTCTCTTTATAGTCTCTACTCGTTCTTCCACTGCACTCCTATTATTATTGCGCAAAGTACATTGCGCTCCCATGGCAGTTGCAAACACAGTCAGAGGGGCATATTTCACTCCACAAAGCTGCAAAATAGTACCTTGTTAAGATATTGTACAGAAACCACCTTGCAGAGATAAGAGGATGGGTGGACCCCCATCCTGGGGCTCTCCCTGACCTCTAAATCAAGAGAAAGTTTCTACAGGGATTGATGAAGTCCTGCACGTTTAATCATCATTGCATTGACCTCAGAGGCGATGTGGCAGTCTCGTGGGAAGTTCCGTTTTATGTGACGCCAACGTGGTTATTCCCTCTTGCTCATCTGCTGCTAGAGACTCATTACCCAATGCCTTCCCTCTTGTTCTCCCCGACTGTCGGTCTCACTTAGCCGCTCCCCAATACACAGAGAAACTGCTAATGCATGCACACACATGCACTGAAACATTGGACTTTGCTCAGCACCAGATGGCGAAAATGAAAAACGACCACATACAGAAGCTACACAGAAAACCATCTGTGGCCCGTGGAGTAACGGATCGCATTCGAGTGAGGGTGCCTCGATGGATCACGGCGAGTTTATTGGCTCCATGGATTCCCTTGAGTTCATCAGGCTCCAGAGGAGGAGGACGAGGAGGAAGTGCACTGAATATAGATTCACTCTCCCACTGTCTGCTGAGCAGGCCAGGCTGCTACATCAGCCCCTTCCTTATTAGAGGCCGTGATGGAGTGTGACAGTGTGTGTGTGTGTGTGTGTGTGTGTGTGTGTGTGTGTGTGTGTGTGTGTGTGTGTGTGTGTGTGTGTGTGTGTGAGCAGAGGCTGGGTCTGCTGCGGGTAGGGGAGCGTGATGCACTGGACATCGACTCGCAGTGGCTTTATTGTGTCTGAATTGTGCAAAATGCTTCTTTATACCATTCACATTTTCTCTGCTCCCCTTATTGTTATTGGGAAATCAATATAGTATCTTACCTAAATGAATTACAGATGTTGGCATGGCTGTGTTTGGTGAGGTGGTATGTAAGTGCATTAAATCAAGCACTGCACTTGAGTAAAATTCTTGAGTATTTCCATTTTTCTACTCTACTGCTTCCAAGAGGGATATTAGGAAAAAGTAAATCATATTAATGCCGCTTGCAGCAGTTGAGCCCAATATTCCTCCAGCAGTGAAGGTGTTGAGTCAAGGACATGTCACGACGAAGGCACAGACAATCTACTTTGTGATGTGAATATAACCAAGAAGGTTCACACACACACACACACACACTGCGCCTGATCACTTTACATCCTTATGGGCAGAACGGGAGCCGCAGAACAAAGATAACAGCGGAGCAGAAAATCTAGAAATAAAAGTACAAGAGACAGATGTAGTAAATCCCTTTTTCCTCCGGGATAGAAAACAGAAAAGGGGACCTATGTGAGTGACTCGGCTTACAGTAGGAGGAGGGAAGGTCACTAGGTAGAGAAAGAGACAGACGCAGTGCTCTGGTTACTGGCAGCCAGTGGACACAGAGACAGTAAGCGTGACAACCCGGGGACAGCTGGAGACACAGAAGCAGAGCCGAGCGCGCCGCCGGCCGGGAAACACGAGCTGTGTGGGGATACGTGAATCGAGCGCTCAGAAGTGAAATAAATGGCAGCAGCAAAGACGGAGAGGAGTGGAGGAGTGTGTGTGTGGGGCATGCGAGGGGTATGTGTGGGTGAGGCCTGGTGCTTGGCACCTGATGAAAGGACGGGAGTGACACTGAATGCCAATACTGGACTGTTAGAGGTCGTTATAGTAGATGCCAACAACAGGCTAATAGTAGTAATGGTGTAAAAATATCACTGCAGGCAATAAATACAACAGGCTGAAGACGAACGACTCCACGAAAATTGGCAGAGACACCTAACGTATCGCTTTCGTTCAGCTATAGGCTGGAGGCAGGGAAAGGAGTGAAGGCGGTGCTGATCCCCGGAGGATGATTCCAGAGTTATTACTTTGCCCCAAAGTTTTCCCTTTGAACCATCTCAACATTTATTTGATAGCTCTGCCGTAACGTTGGTACCAACATTCATTGTCCCCAGATGACGTTTCCCAATGACTTGTTACCATAGCCTGCCTCCACCAATGCTGTCTGAGGCTACACGCCTGTCCTTGGCCACATATCTTATGTAGAGTTCTATTCCTCTGTGTGCTCCAAGACGGCTTTAAGAAGTACAAAAATAGCAGGGAGTCGTTTCCCCCTACAACAGGATGATAATGAATAAATAGATTAAGACCACGGCACCAGCTAAACTAGTAATAGCCTGACTTTTCCCTTTGGCACCAACGGCTTTTGAAATGCTGTATGAACATTTAGATTTAGATTTAACTGCGACTGTCAATAGATTAACTAATTAATCCCACATTTTGAAGATTTAATGAATCTTGATGTTACAATGTTGTTTTTAATGTTTGTTTTACTTCTAAATCTTACTTTTTCAGCAGGGGGGCTAGTGGTCACTGCTAATTAACAAAGTTGTCATGCTATTGTACCAAAGTAAACGTTGCGTTTTGGCATTTGTCATCATGCTGATGTTAGCATTTAAATACAGCTGTGCTTTACAGAGCATGACTCTGCACTCATTTAACTTACCTAGATTTTAAACCGCATTACATTTTAGTGACGCACCCGCTTGCTGAGGAATGGAGGTGCACCCTGGAACAGTGAGATGGCACGCATCGCACTTAATATGCTTAAGTCAATGGCGCGTGTAATGTAAAGGAAATGAGGACTGAAATGAGCGGTGGGATGGAATGAGTCGGGACCTGCAGCAGTGTGAAGGATCTGTGTGTGCCGAGGTTTTAATCTATAGAGGGGACTTTAAGGTTGAGCAGGCAGAGGTAACATTAAGCCACACACGACCTGACAAAGTGTGTGTACATTTGGTGCAGTGCCATTTACGGGTAGAGCTGTTGTGTTACGTGCTGTAGGTGAGTTGTTCAGTCTAGTAGGCCGTCTGGTGAGGAAGCGCGGCTAGCCATACGTCTCACGCTCTGAACTCCTTCCCTCTGGACTTTTCTCATTCATCAAGGGTGATGAGGAAGCAGACAGGCGTACAGAGCAGTCCCAGCACGGCCATCATTAAATAAGAGTTTAACACCAGCACTCATGACTAATTCATGATCTACACATTCTTCATTGGCTAGGTAGCAGAATAGAATCCCTTATCTGCGGCGCACATACCGCATTGGGCTTGGCAACAGAGGCAGGCGAGCACGCTCACGCATCAATGCAAACACTTCCCAACTCTTGATGAGTGTTGTACTACGTTTCGTAAGAGGTGAGGCTACTGGAAAGCTTAATCATTATTCCTTCCACTGCCGTGCCCTTCTGTAAGACGACAAGAGGAAGGTAAAATGATAAGGATTTTTAGTTCAGTTCCTAGTTCAGGAACTGAACTATTTCAGCCCGTACTATTAGCGCAAATACATCTTGAAGAAGTACACGATGAACTTAGAGAGAGCACACATGCAACGACCTCAATCAAAGAGCACACTCCAAAAACAAGGAGATGTATGAGTGAATAAATGGAGCAGTATACATGGAGGCTTGTGCAGTTGCCCAGACGCACTCTCATCCAAATCCCAGTTTGACCCCAATACCCGCAGAGTGTAACTAAAACCCAGGGTGCAAAGATCAATTCAACACCGATAGCGCTGCGTATATATTCGGGAGTCCTTTGAGCGCTCCAGCCGTCAGGCTTATCAATATGAACCAGTCATCTCTAGACCGGCCAATAGGAGAGCTGCTTTCCACATCAAAGAAAGGGAAGAGGAGAGCCTTTTCATCTCGGTGTTAACGTGGTACACAATATTTGTTACCTCATTTTACACCATATATCTCTAGCAATTTCAAGGTCATGTGAGGAAATCCTTGGAAAAGGGACAGCCTGACTGAGGCCTGCATGTCTGGAAGTAATTATTTGTCCGCTGGCTTCCGCACATAAGAAGTTTTTTTCTGATAATGTTTAATTATTTTCCTAAATATAATTCCAAAATGGAATTATCCATTATCAATTGTGCTTTCCACTCCCCCAGAAGTAGTATCCCCGTCTCGAACAACATTCAACCGAGAAAGACAGGGATATTATTATATTATTATTGCACTGCCTCTTCTTGAAGGTTATTCTTTCGTTTTAGTTTATTTTATTTTATTTTATTTTATTCAATAATTTAATATTTTTTATCTTATTATATTGTATATAATGTGTATCTTTTAATTCTATTTTCTACCCTGTACATGCTGCTGTGATACCAAAATTTCCCTCTTGAGGGATCAATAAAGTATCAATCTATCTATCTATCTATATCACTAATCTCTCATCTCCTTCGGCTCCCTAATCTCTAAACTCCAGACTCTTACAGCATGTGGTGAGGTTAAAGGGCAAATCGATGCCAACAAAGACCAGTAAACAAGTGAAATCCAGGCCACTGTTGAGGTTCAGCTCCTTAACTGCATAAGGAATGAGAATTGTCTCCCCCTTTCTCTCTCCCAACTGCATCGTCATTGTCAAAGCTTTTACGCTCCAGTTGCTCCGGACAAAAGCGAGCAAGGTCGCCAGAGGCTTTTCCTGCTATGATCGCTGTGGTGCTGGACGGGGGTTGATAAAGGGCCCATTAAGGCGCTGAATGGGCTCCCATTAAGGGGGACATCCACACTAGTGAGGGACGCTTGGGGCAAAACGGCACTGCCTTAAGAAACCTGATTGGCACCTGACCGAATGGAACCGCCCACTCAATGTACACCGACGTTTTAAAAGGGAAAACAAAGCAAAACTTGTGTTACGCACAAGCAGTCAGCAAAAGGTACGCTGCAACTTTATCCAGACCGTAGACAGAATGAGGTTTCACTCATATATTTATGTCTGTACTACATAATTTGTAAATGTACGCTGGGGGGTTCTGGTCCTAGACTAGTGCTGAAGAGAATATTTTTTTTAAGCATTTTCTCAAGTCAGTGAAACACTGTGGGATTAAAGCCCCATTGTCAAAATTAGCCCTCAAAACCGACTCTTTTGCACTAACGTGTCAAAAGCACAACAAACCGCAAGTTCACAAAATGTTCTGCAAATCTCCACAAATCAGATGTACAGACCTTGATAAACTGGAAACGTATTAAAAGTTTCTTTAACATCCACCATACGATTGTCTGCAGCGATCAGCCAGAATGGAGCCCTATGCAGAGGAGAAAGATCTATCATAGATACCGTATCCTGCATGTTACAATCGGCTTTGGTTAACCTTCCCATCTGCCCTATTTCCGTTGAAAAAAGCTTTTGCTCACGCACAATGCCTGACTTTGAGGCAACTGCTCCCACATTATCAGAGGAGACACAGACTTACTCCTCTAACCGCGAAGCACCGGTTCCGTTGTCTTCATGGATTACACAGATCAGGAAACCATCTGAAATAAATTGAGGTTATAGGCGCAAGGATTTTCAGCTAGTCATGGTTTGTGCCTCTGCGACCTGGAAGCTACCGGTGCTGCCGTATTCCTTAACACCATCTAAGAAGTGTGATTTTTGGGTATGTCTGTAAAACGTGAACACCTGCAGACAGAGGGTGTTGCAGTAAAGGTGATCTCCTTTGGAAGCGGCTCAATGTGACTCGGTTTTAAAGGATTTTTAAAAGGAACTACTGCTTGCTTCTGTCGGAAAGTTAGACAAGGAGACCGTTACCTCTCTTATAACTGTCCATTAAGCCACAGGCAGGCAGCCGCTGGCCAGTTTAGCGTAGATTAGCCTGGAAAGACTTAAGATTGGAAACTGGGGGAACAAAATCCACCTACCAGCACATCTAAAGCGCATCTATTAATGTCTTTTTTGTATCCATTCATACCAGCCCCACCAACACAATCCTTTAGGCAGTGATAAATGTAACCCATCCAACACTTTAGTCCACGTCGTCTGCACCTCTTCATCAGTGGTTAAGACAGAGGCCATTTTCACAAAGCGCTTATAACTGAAATATAATGATTCATAAAATGATGTCGGCAACATTAACAAACCGTCTCCTATAAGTTTTCAAGACGTCCATCCATCAACACACAGTGTAGGGACTGAATCAACGGTGCAGGTGACTAGAGGCCAACATGCTTGAGCACAGCCAGGCGTCAAGACTCCTGATCCGCCACTTCTTACGGAGTGGATTAGATGCAACCTTGTTTAACACTCAAAGGCTCATCTTGGAAACTCGGTGTTAGAGCAGGAATGCATAGATTAGCAATACGTGTGTGCAGCCATGTGCATGTCAACCGCAGCATGGCGTGCAAGATGGCTGTGTGCAGCACTACAGACAAAGCTGCACTGTCGAATAAAGTTTGGCCTTCATGGGGAAGCAACGTTCCGTCGATAAATTATGCATACCGGAGGTCGCAAATACGGTCGGAAGCTTGCACTGGAGTGGTAGGAGGACTGGGGGGGACGACAAGATGTTGGGGGAAACAACAGTTAGGGAAAGTGACGGGGTTGTGCAGAGGACACATTCTAAGAAGGTGTGAGTTGGAGTCCTTGTATGTGTGCGTGAGATGCCACATTGTCTATCACAGAAGTAAGACTTCCAGTCGTTGAAAAAATACTTCCCAAATGTAGGTCTGGGTGTGGCACATACGTCCACCGGGCATTGTGTCATGATACATTTTGGGATTTAGTTACTGTATGACTATGACGTGCCTTAATTGCCGTTTGAGGGTGAGGCTGCAGTGTCACTGGTTTTGCCAGTGACTCATGTAAGCAAAATGCTTTGGTCACGTTGCACGCTCTCAGACGGATCAATTACAGTTTGAAAACTGGAGGAGTGACCCTATCAATTATAAGAGGAAACTTTAAGGAAGTATAATCCCTAAATATGCCTACATTTTTTTAAACGAAGAGCGCGTTTGAGAGAACAATGCGGAGGATGAAGATTTGACAGCAAACCTGTTACGAGCAAGAAAAGCAGGTTCCAACTGACGACGTTGGAACAATAACACAACATTTCTCAAGAATAAGGTAAGTAAGTAAAGTTCAGTTAGTCCAGAGTCAACTCTCACAAAGACACTCCATCGTCTCTGAACGCTCCCCAATGTCACTGTTAAGGCCAAAGAGTCATTCCTATCAGACAAACTGACAAGTTACATTTTTGATTTTGTGAACTTGCATACATATACATATGCTAAATGCTACATGGGGCGAGACCCCTTTAGAATTACAAGCTCTCTTTTGATCAATTGTTTATTTCAAAATATCAATGATAGCACCTAAAAGACAAAGAAACTCAATAAGCTTGATTGGGTTAAAGGCATGTTCATTTCATGCCGTTGTTGAGCCTTTTCGGGGGAAACCAAACGAAAAGGAGGGAGGAGTGTACAAGTGCCAGGGAACCACGGGGCTGCCTCTCACTTCCAAGCATTCTAAACGGAGACAGCAGAGAGGGGCTCACACAAACCGCACACACAAACCTCGACCACAGCATCTTATGAGTACAATTTCACAGGCCCTAATTACAGTGGGCTGCAGCGTTTCTCGTTTGGTTTGCCAACATCTCAGATTGCACACACTCCCGCTTAGCATTCACAGATCCAGGTACACGCCCACACAACTGTGCCTGCACACACTCATATGTTTATTCTACTTGTGGGGGGGGCAGATACTGTACTTAACGTGAACATTTCTAAAAATGTCCTGTTAACATTTCACGTGCATGAGAGCGCTTGCAAAGCCCTTCCATTCTAACTTCTCATGGTAGCTGATGTATTATTAAATCGCTGTTTCGTGTGATTGCTATTCTGCATTCACCCTGAACTATTCCCAAGGTTTCAAAGTCTCTCTTTCAGCGACCCTGGGTCCCTCGAAGGAGGGTCACGATGAATAATGACCCATCGCTCTCCAACACCGGCCCTTACACACAGAGGCCTTTTAAGACAAACCGAGAGGTACAGCGCTTCGCCGTGACACGTCGTCCCGGGACATCTCCGTTCCACCCCGGTTGCCCCTCACAAACACGCACGCTCGGGGTCTCAGTTGGTCCAAAATGAACCGGGGTTCTTTGCGTTTTCTCTGGTACCTTTTGTATCTCCTAAGCATTGCTCTCCTTCTTTCTCCCCTCTCTGTTTTTTCACACTCTCGCTCATTTGCATTCACTATACAATGCGCGTTTCTCTTCCCTTTCTTAGAGCTTTCTGTAAAGTGAGGGAAACTAGGCCATTAGGCCGCAGCGCGGCTTCTCCCTTGCTTCAAGTATCCCCTCTTTCTCTGCCCCCTCCCTCCCGCGCCGCTCACTTCTCGCTTTTTCCCCTAACTTGCCTGAGGTACCCCTCGCTCTTTCTCCCCTGTTTGCTTTTGTAGTCTTTATCACATGACCTTCTCGTTTTCTTCCTTTCTGTCTTGCTGCTCTCATCGCCTTGGGTACCACTGTGTCCTATACCTCCGACTTCTCTTCTCTACTTCGGTTTTCCCACCAATCATCCATAATCCATGCGCGCACACTCAAATTTCAGCTTCCAACTTCAAGTATTCCAGCCACCTTCTGTTCCTATTCACATTTATTTTTCCCTAAGGCACATTTTAATGTTTGGGTGCCGTTTACCATTCATTCTGTAATTTAAAAGAGTAAAATTGTGTTAATAGTAATGGAAGGGACAGAGGTATTTAAACGTAATCCGTTTTCAAAGCCTATTCATCTGACAACCATGGAAGGATTATCATTGTTTCATGAAGCCAGAGGAGTGTGACCGCCTGGCACCGGGATGCAGGTTAAACCTGCACCAGTGGTCAGTTTACACGTGTAAACGATTGTCCTCTTACTCAAATGGGTTGACCCCGGGTTCCAGACTATTTTCTTTCGGTAAATAGGCAACAAATAGGCGTTGTTGGGGATGATTCAGGGTTTTTGTTAACCAGAAGAAAAAACCATTATGAAACCAGCTAACAGTGGATCCAATTCTCCCCTCACACCTTCATTATGAATGTGTTTTGGGTGATAGAATTACAAATTGGATATTTCAGGTGTAAAACAAAATGTGATCCGATCAGTGTTGAAGGAGGCATTTGATGCATTTGGGCCAAATGTATATGCAATTGTGTTTTCAATCCAAAATCCACAACTGAGTGGGCAGAAATATGTCATTACACGCACAAACAAGTGGAAGGTGTGATGGTGGTTTGAGCTGGACGAAGCAATCCGATCAAAATATGGAGACCACACATTAATACCAGGAGGAAATACCTTTATTTATTTATTTATTTTAACTTTTTATTACTTTATTATACGTTTTCAAGGCCAAAACAACCTTTTATTCCCCTCATTGTACTGGAGCAGCGGCAGTATTAAAATACCTCAAATCCTGGGTAAATAAAACCTAAACTATTTAATAGTACAAGGCCAGAAAGTGTTTCAGCTATGATCCTCTACAAACCTCTTGTGTTACTTTAGCACATGCCAATTCATGGTTACACACATTTCAAAGAATAAAATATCCTTTCATCTATTATTATAAGCAATATTAATAACAACAATTATATTATAATAAAAGTATTCATATTAATATTATTATTTGCGTTTGTTAGTTTTGGTTTTTGTCATTTGTCTTAAAAGGGTGGTAGAGTGTTAAGGTTTTTATGTCATGCTAGTCTATTTGTCCGTCTGAGGCCCCCCCACCTGCCCTCCCTAATGCCCTCTGTCCGTTGATGGCTGTCTTGTGCAGGTCCCTCCGGGCTAATCTGCCGGTGTAGCAGATGCATGCGCTCATTAACCTGGTGCCACCTTCTAAGAGCCTCATTGACCGCGAGCACACATACGCGATCTCATGCATGTATAGCAGTGACCGTCAAACACACACACACACGCTCGCCTGGTGACACAAGTGGTTAGTATTATCATGCTCGTTGTTCGGGTGCAGGTTTCTGGGCAGAAGTACATCCGAAAAAACAGTGGAACGGAGAGAGGGAGAATATGCCAGCAGGCAGATGGAGAGAAAATGTTTTTTTCTTTAGTCCTCTTCTCTTTCTTCTCTTCCCAAAAGGAGATTCAAAGGATGCAAAAAGAGTGACTGCCCTCACCTTACCTCTCTCCTTCCCCCCTACACATCTCTCCTTCACACCTCTCTATCTCAATGGCTCATAGCCTCTTGCTTCCACAGAAGCGGTGGGGGGAGGAGGGGCCTCCAGTTTTTCTTACAAACGGCAGCTGTCTCTCACATTGCCACCCCCATTCACGCCCTTCAGAGCCGTTGCCACATCCAAATCTACCGCATGGGACCCCCTCCCAAACACACGCGTACTATCCTCCCCCTGTCTGAGTAGCGGGTTGTGTGGAATAAATGAGCTCATTCATGCAGTGTGGAGCAGCTCCATCACCGGCCCAATGTAAACACGCCTTAGGTGGTTGGTTATGGGCCACAGGAGAGAGGAGTGTGCTTGGACCAGGACCATCACCTAACTGCCGTTACCAGGGTAAACAATCTTTGAAAAGTCCTATTGTACAGATACTTGCTTTGAGCGTTTCATTTGATAGCATATAAAAACAACTCGGGGCTGGTGATTTAAACTTGATTCAGTGTGTCCGACGAGGGGAGAAGCAAATCAGAGATGCGGATGTTTTTAAGAAAAAGTAAACTGGAAAGTATTATACAGCATGTATTCATAAAGAAACAGATATTTTATCAAGTATTCATTTAGCTTTTACAGTATATATATATATATATATATATTTTTTTTTTTTTTTTTTTTACTATTATGAATCAAACTATAACTTAATTGAATGTATGCGTTATTAGGGCTAAAATAATTAGTTTATGCTTTTATAAATAAGAATGAGTCGTCAACCATGATAATCAGTTATTCAATTATCAAGCTCAAAAGGCTATTGATTTCAGCTTTGCTTTATAAACGTGAGCAATCCATTGGTTCTGGATGTTATTCAGACTCCCCCCTCCAGGCCCTGATTTACATTATATTCTTACCTTTAATGAACTTGACAATATCTTAAGTCAATTATCAGCTAATTAATTGATAAAGTAATACTGCGATGACTAAGGAAACTCAGATCGGTCGGCCTCCAAACCGCTCGGTCTCAGCTCGTCATACAAGCGCTGGTTCACTCTGGATTTGACAGTAGGGGAATTTTAAAGGGGAAAGGTTTGCCTGTGCTCAATGGCATCACGTCAATGTTAATTACTCTGTTTGGACACAATGTAAAATATTCTTCAAGTCATATAAATGACCATTGGATAAAATATTTTCAAATAATGGCGAATGTTGTTGAGGCAGAGTTAAGAGGATAACTGCAAACGATTGTAATTAGTCTTATAATAATACTTGAGTATATTGAAACAAGTAGAACTTGATGTACTTAATTATTGATTGAGAATGCACTATGCAGAACACACCGAAGGAGTACATAGTATGGTAGTCTGCAGTGTGGTAGTACATGAAGTTTCTCACTGAAAACCATCTTCTCCTGTGTGTCTACGTGTAATGAGGAGCACCGTCACCACTAACACTTCAGAAAATGTTATTGCAAAGTGGAAGTTAAGCAAGTAGAAGTGAAACCGAGCAAAATAACTCCTCCATGTCAACTAAATAAAAATGACTGCTGTATTGAATAAATAAAAGGTGACAATGCTGCATGATGAATGAACAATGTTAGATTGTTCATCTAACATTAACACCCATTGTGACGATTTATATGTTCATTTTGTGTGTTTTGAGCTTATGCATCCATTTTTCATTTGTTTTTCAATCATTCAATAAGCCAGTAGAAGAAAAGGACACAGAGGATGAGACATGTTTACTGAGCTGCTGCGGCAAGTAGATTCCCAAGTCTTTCCTACGTTTCATTATTAATACAACAAAGGCCCTCACATACTTGAAAACCACTCTGTGAAAAGGCCAAAGCCCAAAAATATATTGTGTAATAGTACAATAGTACTATGCTTTTGTGCAGGCTGTTTTTAAACCACGGCAAAGGTCATATGATGAAATTAGTTCGTCTTAAAGGCATTTAAAATGTGTGTTTATCCACTAATTTGAAAACCGATGTAAAATAGGCCAGCATATTCTCTACGCAACAACCACCGCGAGAAAAATGGAGTATAATCGTCACTAATAGGCCCAGCAGCCACCTATTCTGTCAGTAATTCAGTAGTTTCACAGTTGTAATTAATTAGCTGTGACTTAAAGTAGTACACACCCATATACAAAGTGGAAAGATGTGCACTTGTTATTTCACGATACTTGCTTGTCCATTAGCCTGTAGAGTTGATATCCAGTACACTGTTTCTCACAGAGGAGCTCAAGGTCAGTAAATACAAGCTGAGCACATTGCAACCACTGTTTCGCTACACTTAACTCATACAACAACTACTGTAAATAGTTTCAGTTTCAGGGGCTTGAGCCTGTGTTAAAAAGCTTTTGATCTCAATAGCAACCGCCTTCAACAGGGAGACTAAAATAACCAGTGGCACTCAAAAGCGACCGCCAACACTGCTTGTAGAAAAATGTTTGACAACTGAAAATCCAATAAAACAGCATGTAAAGTTCAAACAAGAACACCAGAAAGAAGAACACTGCCGCTCTGTATTTCCCATAAAAAAACAACACTTGACTCTGTTTCCATTAAAACAGGAACACCGTCTCCTTTTAACGTCCCACCATTACTGCCCTCCCCACTGGCCACGTGACGCCTGTCTTACCTCTCATATTCCAGGTTGTCATGGTCACAGCGGGCGTCTTTGTGCTTCTCCCAGTCCTTCCCGTGGCGGCACGTCGTCAACGACACAATGTCCTTCCCATTGTGGATGTGATGAAGAGCGTTTCTGGTGTCTGAGCCAATGCCCGTCAGATAGCGCTTCCCCTTGAACATCAGCAGGTATTTCCTTCGTGGCGGAATAGTGTTCCTCACCAGCCAGCCCCGGTCTCCGCCCTTCTGCGGGTGATCCTTAGAGAACAACGGGATGGAGACGTCAAAGCCTGGCCTGAAATGTTCTGTGTTGAGGCTGGCCTTGGCCAAGATGGCCTGGCCGATGTTAAAGCCCAGGTCCTCTGTGTAGTTAGGCCAGGTGCCCGAGTAGAGGTTGAAGATCAAGTGATTCCGCCCGTCATTCCACAGCGGGAAACCGCGGATGCGTTCATCCATGTTGGGCACAAACTGTCCTGATAGCTGGTCCCGATCTAAGGTGTCTATCCCGAGCACGAACAGACACGCCTCACGGGGGTCTGATGTGTAGTACCGGGACTCGGCGATGGACGCCAGGATCTTCCTGTAGCTTTCAGACACACGATCACTTTTCTCCGACGGATACATGTACACCCTGAACCCTTCCCTACCTCTGCGGCGACACCGTGAGAAGTCAAAACAGGTCTCCATGCGGCAGCGACTGTCCTTATATACGGCGGACCACGCGTGGCGGCGCTGGTGGGGCAATTCGCCCGTCCCGGGGTCCATCTGGATCTCGTCCAGGTGGGCATAGCGGGGCAGGAAGGCCCTGTCGGTCCAGTTGGGCCAGGGGCGCACCACTTCACCCGGCTGGCGCGTCAGCAGCCGGAGCAGACGTAGCTGGACTCCTCCACCCCAGTAAAAGAGCACCAGCCAGCAGCACGCACACAAGCCCAGCAGACCATACTTCTTACGCGCCTGCATGGGGGCCTGTCACAGTCTCTTTTTTTCCCCGCTCTGTCTCTCTCGCTCTCGTCCTGCGTTCTCCCTCTCCTCTGCCCCTCAGCTCGGTGGCCTCACAGGGGCGGCGGGCGGGGGGGGTGGGGGACAGCGTCTTGTGACTTCTAACAAGGAGGTTCCAACGAAGGACACTGCGTTAAAAAGTGCATCGCTGACTCGGAGGGTGGCCCGGGCCACTTTGCCATTTAGGACGACCCAATCTGAGTTACCGACTGCCCTCGCTCAGGCTCTTTCTGCCTTCCCCATTTGCTCTCCACTGCACTCTCAGATGGGAGTATTAGCCCCCGTCTGCTGTGGTATACGCTGCCTCCGTGTGCATTTCCCCCGCTGCCCAGCCAGGTTGGGGCAGTTGATGAAGGGTGATTTCTCCACTCGGTCAGGCCAAGCTTGCTGCCTCATGGTGTTGCCTGGCTCGACTGCTCACGGTAGGGCCCCTCCTAGGGGAAAAGTAAACAAATAAGAATGCAGATCAGTACACAGATCTCCTCGACCGACACGGAGACGAGCTGCCGTGACCAACACTTTAGAGCCAACAGGTAGGCGCTTTCCATTTTGGACAGACATGTAATTGAAGCCCCAATCACATTGCACACATTTAATCAAATAGCAAAAAAGTAGCCCCGCTGGGCAATGCTTCCAAGGCAGCAGAGGATTTTAGAAACAATGTCTTAATCCCTCTTTACCTTTTATCTCATAGAGAGCAAAGTATCAAACTTACTATCTTACCATCAAAGAGGCATTCAGACTCCCTCATGAACCACACCACAAAACCGCCTCCTCAAGGACTCCACTTTCTATCTATCTCCCTCCCTGTCTGGCCTCTGCATTCCTGTGAAAAAGATGGATGTTTACGTGTGTGCCAAGATGTACACTACCGACTTCTGCAGTAGTTTCACACAAGCCTAGATGTTATCGTGGTCTTCAAGCTCCAGTTGAACTGCGGCAGATACAGATGAAGTGAAGGAGATAACAAGAGTGTGTTTAGCAAAAGCACCAGTGAAACACAGCGCAACTTTATGGCTCTGTTAACCTTGGCGAGTGAAAGCTTTTTCTGTTGCATCTGCGAACGTTTTTTTTACCACATACCCCCAACTCCCAAACATGTACAGTATACCGGTATCTGTGTGTGTGTGGGGGGGGACTTCTCACAGTAAAGGCCTGTGTTCATAACGCCAGCTGCGACACAAAGGCAGCCTTCAGGTCTCACCTGGCCGTTCTCGCTCTCTACTTCTCATTCACATTCTCCGTGTCCGCCTCTTCCCCTGCCAAGCAGAAGCGATGCCTGCCTGCTCTGCTTGCAATAAAAAAAAACGGCACACTGGTGATCTGGGCAGACAATACATCCACTGTTTCCTCACCTGAAAAGGGGGTAGGGGAAATCAATGAGTGTGCTGCTGTTATATGAATACATCTATATAAAGATCCAAAACTAGAATGAAATCCTACAATCAGGATAAGCTTTATTGACTCAACTCCTTAGACTGTCTATGAAGCATACGGGCATATGATGACCCTTAAAGACACATGCAACTTATCAATTTATCAAATTTCCTATCATTGCTGCCGTTTTGGCGGACTACAGCCAAACGGCAGCAAATTATTAATGTTAGCTACTCTGCCGGTTAAGACGTTGGTGGTTGGTTTGTGGCACCTTCCCTGCTCTACTTCTCTGGCCTGAGCGGCAAGCAGTCAGAGTTGGGGAGAAACAGACACTTGGGATCCCATTACATAGTCCTCATAAATAATTCACTTGCTCCTTTGGTTAAGGCATTGATTTCTTTACTTTTTTTCCCATGCTTTATATCCCCTGCCACCAACAAACACAATTAGACCTCAATCTTCTTCAGCATAGGTGAGAGATGGGTACGAGATCAGCCCGAATGATTTGTGGTTGTGGCGATTTAATTGATGTTTTTGGCAAGAAAGTGTAATAGAAAAGTGAATGACGGTCTCATTGTCATGATGGGGATGGCCGTGATGAACTTGCCTGATACCATTGCTTGTGTTCGTCCACCCGCAGTTGTCTACTAAAACAAATTTGCATTGATTTAAGTGCACTGAGTCACTCTATTACTGTTAGATCAACGATAGGAGTTTCACACTTCAACTGCATTTTCACAGTAACACACAATGTTTTTTGAACCTTCATTTGAAACCTTTATTAGATTTAATTTATCAAACACTGGCAGCTAAAATTCGATTTGATTGTACAAGGACAATGAAAGGAGACGCTTCTAGTCTAGGTCTAGTGAATGGAGGATAATATGTGAATTGAACATTATCATTGACAATATAACGGGATATTGGGGCATGAAACTACTCATTTTAAGACATTTTTGTAAAATAATGTCCTCCCATTGAGGCCTGACCTCTCCAGGTGTGGTAAAGCCTTTGTCTAGCGCCAGTATATTGATCCTCATCATTCTACTCCAGGTTGCAAGGACCAATTGTACAATGGCTGTACAGTTATCAAGGACCAATAATGATGAATATAAGGCAGTGTAACTGCCGGACACGCCTGGACTCAACGAGATCCTTAGAGCAGCAAATCAGCAAAGAGACACACACCGACTCCATGCACACATACACACAAATAAGTGGCTTTAAGTGGGGAGAGAAGTCCCTCTGTCACGGATCAATGATGGATCATTATGGTTGGGTGACTTGCGCTGGAAAAAAGCCACAAGGCTCATTGAATAGAGGGGTTTGAAGGTGGAGGACAGAGTTCAAAGAAAGGTGAGGACAGCGTCTACCATTGCAGCCCTTGTCAATGGTTTCCCATCTATATCTTCTCTACTTTATCATTCCTTTCTTAGTTTCTTCTCTTTTTCAACTGCTACTGTAAAGCCAAGCTAAGCGAAGGGTTTCCCCTGGCAACAATAACACGTTCTCCTTTTTCAATTACTCCTGCTTCATTCCCAAAATGGGGCTGGAGGGGTGAGCGCACAGCACTTCATCACAGATACGAGGAATAGACGACAAGTATTTCATCCTACTTTTTCCTTTTACCATTAAGGTTCCTTTAGAGTGTACTGAGCGAGCAATGAACTTGTGTCAACACTGCAAAAACAATAATGTAATCATGCATACAGCATCAAAATCGGCTAATAAAAAGTGGCAGGTGAAATCGTGCACAAAACAAAAACTACCTTTCAATTATTTCTTTTTTTTAAGGTTTCTCCTTATCGAACGTCTTAAGAATGCTCCAGTTTTGAGGAACTTTCCGACTCAACATACCCTCATTCAAAGTTATAATCTTAAACGATTTCATGAACTGAAACCCTGTTTTTGATACCAGTTAAGATCGGTTTTATTTCAGCAATAGTCAACATGCCAACCTCCAAATTCTCCCACTTCAATTGTGGAAATCTACCAGCATGTGCAGCATGAGATCAGATCACTATTTTAACATAACATGAGTTTAACCTGTAATCAGACACTCAAGTTTGTATTTCTGTACAGGAAGCTGCTCATCAAGTAGCTGCCGATGTATTAAATTGCACTTGCCGATACTGGAAGTAGACGTGGAAACAGGGCTAAGGGGCATGCAGTATTAAAGGGCAGGTCTTCAGTTAAATACAGTCCGATCTGGAGGACATGGAAGGTCAGTACTTAAAAGTACAGGAAAGTCAAGGCCAATAAGAAGTGAAGACATTAAATTGGAAGGAGAGAATGACAAGAGAGACGAAATGGATATTTCATGGACGACAGCTGGACCTCTGCCTTTACTTCCTGCAACTGTATTTCCCCTCAGACGGCTGTAAGGGCTTCCCTCCACTGCTCCTACCCGCTGTGAGATTTCCACTGAACTACACTAGTAACTCGGGGAAACAAAATTTAAATGCGTCGCTCCCCCTTTATCTCCCATGAATTGTGTTTAAACCACTGGGGTTATACACTGAAATTGATTTTAGTGCCACAGATGATGATTGTCCTGTGCACAAATTCAGAATTTTTTTGTCAAATTTGGGCTTTTCTTCCACCAAATGGGATGTTTTTTTTATAAAGCGATGTTTTGTGCCATTTGGGAACAGATTTTCTTTCAACAGAGGGTTTTTCCTTGTTGTTAAATTGGCTGTTTTCTGGCTATAGCACCTGCGGTAGCACTACTAAGTGTGTAAAATGCTCCAAATGAAATCCACTACCATTACAGCGATTCTCCAGGTAGTCATTGCCATTTTATGAACAGCAGCATTATCATGTGTGCAATGATTTGGGCAGTGGCATAGAATGTGTTAAATCGACATTGGCTGGGCCAAATACCTGCGCAATGTTTCCATTCCTTTCCCAATGATTCAGTTAGCTTATGTAGAAAATCCTCCTGATCGATAGAAGCCATATTGCTGACAAACATCCTGGGTGGGTGCACTGTCGAAATACCACACTCCAGCCGTGGCAGACCTTCCTCTGTGTGCCTGAACTGTACTTATATCTGACTTGTGTCTTTTTGCTGCTTTTTTAGACTTAGCTAGTGATATACATTATTACTCTGGCAAAATTGTTCTGAAGAAAACACAAATCTTGTGGTAAGGCGAAAGCCTCGGTGGAGCTAAAATTAAAACCATGGACTCTGTCATTATGGGCTCAAGGGATGCGAAATTATGACCAGGAGATTGCTGCACTGCATTCTTTGCGTTACTGCAGTTGTTCCACATCTTCTCAGCCTGTGACCACTTTAAGCGAGGCTCTGTCGTGTTCAACTGGCAACGTTATAGTGTAAAGAAATAGTAGCAGAAATGGGGTATGATTTTATGAAGATGGTGTGCATAAGAATATTAAAATAGCCTACATCACAAGGAAGGCGCAAACATCACAAAAACATTCCCCTCACTTCTCACGACCCGTCTTTTGGTCCCAACCCTCAGATTGGGAACCCCGGAGTCCTTGTCTTAGTGACCGGAGGGGCGAGTCCACCATGGAATTTGTGTGTGGAATAGAAGCAGGGGGGGTATTTCTATCTCTTTGTGACTGTGTACCACCGGAGTAGGAGTCACTGGCTGCGTGATGTTTGTCTGCAGTAATATCAGTCACACTGTGGCGACCAAAGAAAAGTCCTGCTGTGGTTAAAATAAAGGGTCTGTCTCTCCTGACAGAACTGCATTAAAGGCTTCCACAACCGGCATGTGATCCAGGTTCTATTTTCTGTCCTCACCTACTAGGTGCCCTTTGAAATGGAGGGGCGCTTCACACTCCCCCACACTGTATGCATGCATAAGCACACACGTACACATAGGTGCAGTTTGGTCTATTTACAAAAAAAATGTCTTTTTACTGGTAAATATACACAATGACTATAATGTTATGGGGTTATTTAAGGGATGTCCATAGCGTGGATAACAACACATCCTCTCCACCTTAATAAAACTGAAGTAGTGGGGCTGGGGGACTCGAGCAGCACACCCTGCTACGCGACCAGCCTCCCGACCGCGTTCCCGCTCCAAAACTCTGCGTAATTACAAGCTGGGTTGATTAATTATGTCCCACCAATATGCTGCACTCAAACGCCACAAGTGCTAATTAACAGAACAAACACAATAGTGGGAATAGTGTAGTCGGGGGTTCAAGCGTGGGCTCTGAATTTTTAAGACACTGACCATGACAGCACAGGAGGGATATACAAATTGACTCTGGGATAATAAAGGTGGGGGGGGTGAAGCAGCTTTTGCAGAATATGGCTTTAAAAGATCTTGTGAGTAAAAATTATTTGATTTCAAAGCTTTTTTCCCCAACCACCATTGTATGGAAGTATAGGTACGGCTGTGTTGTTTAATCCCCAATCCTGCATACCCTTCTGTAGAGAGGTACAGTATAAAATGAATTTGAATGCACGATCACTTTACAAAGCGACCCATCAGGGTTAATAGTTCATAAAAGGTTGCAGCCCCTCTAATGACCGCCTATTAAATGCCCAACACATCTGGAATATGAATACTTCTGTAATGGCCAAGGCTTCAGCAAGATAAGATTTGTGCTTCTCTTAATCATCAGGAAGGTGATTAAAGAACCAATATGAACGCAAACTCCCATTAAGACGAGGGGGTTGCCTTTACATTAAAGTGCTTCCAGAAATTAGATTAAATTCAGTTGCAGTTTGCACTCAGGGTAAAGCCTCCCCAGAGAGGCTTTTTTCTGCCGATCCTTGATAACAACCGTCTCTTATTATTTATTATCTTACATCAAATCAAAGTTGTAATGTATTGCTGTGAACCCTACAGCCTTGTTTTGTTTCTTTGGGATGTATTAATATGTGGAGCACTTGGTAGCACGTTGTTGGAGGTGATGCTCGTCTCCTGCATGAGCTACCGTCTCTAAAATATGTTTAAAAAAACGCACCCAAAACCGAAGAAAGAATGCAGCATCTTTGTTTGGACTGGAAGAGAACAGAGGCCTGCGGCGTGTTTCTGTTTAATGTCAATGTAACTTATAAGTTTGATATTTAAAAATACATGTAATGTAAAATCTGCCTATAGAGCCATTATCACACAATTAAAAAATATGACTTATTAAGACTTTACATTCAGTATGTTATTAACATTTAAGGGTCTCTCCCACAATGCTGTTCTTTACTGGCAGCTGAGGAGGGAGCAGCAGTAATATGTTGGATGAGTGGAGGAAGTGGATCATCTGCCAAAACATCTCAATACGTGCTGCAGATTTTCCTGCAGACCAGAGAGTCGATGACAGCCTGGTTTAGTTGTCGCACAATGCATACTTACCTCCTCCAGCAGTAGAATGACGGTGACTCATTCAGGTCCATGAATGCATCGACAGAGCTACACTATTTGAGCACTAACGCGTGGACGTCTCTCAATCTAAAGATCCCACCGATGCAGAACAGCTGTGTTACAAAACGACCCCGAGATCCGCTGCAGGTGGGATCCGGTTCTGAGGCGGCGGGTCCGGACTCCTGAAGCGCAATCACTGCACAGTTAAAAGTCACCAGTCCGCCGGTGACACCACGATGCGCGAACTCTGAGCATCAACTTATGATCCTCAAAATGTAGTAACGAGCCTGGCAACGCGCGAGCACGACGCGCCGTCCGCGCGCGCCTGCTCCAACGGGCTAAATGAGATCGAGGGTCCCGTCGCACCGACTCGCGTCTATCCTCCGAATTTCCCAAATCTCACGAGCTCGACGATGTTTCGTTGTTCTCCTCCACTATCCGGCGTGCGCCTCCCTCACCGAGGGCACGGCGGGTCGCATCATCGCCGCCCCGCGCCGCCCCATTAGCCCGCTGGAGTCACTGTCAAACGGGCTGCAGACGGACAGAGTCGTGATTCCGCGGCGGACCAACGCGCCCCTGTTGCACTACGACGAGTTCCGGTTGAAGTGAGCTTCTGGCACCATTGTTTGTATCTCTGCACAGTAGCCCACGACCACCGGTCCTCTATCGCCGCTGTGTATCGTCGCGAGCCTCAAACCCTCGTGATTCCAACCGTAACATCTGAGCACCGCGTGGGACAAAAGGTGCGCTGCAGCACGTCGGGAGCAGATGGAGATGAGGCTGCTCTAAAGCACCTTACAGACACATGGTCCTGATCTTACAATCGCGACCTGGTGTCTGTGGACACCGAGCGTCTGTTTGGGTTTTTTTATTAGCGCAGCTTCACTGATCTCTGGAACTCTAAATGCAGAATTTACATCGCACCAGATCCATCGGTCCATACACCACAAGGAACCCAGCATCTCAACGTAGACAGAAGAAAATCACCCACTGTGCGATGCCCGCTGCGCTCCAACTTCTTCCCGAAGGAGAGCTGGCCTCTACCGGGTGGAAGAACTGCCGTCGTCTCCTCTCTGGTAGTCGTTCTTTTCACAACACGGACATTTGCCGATCAATTCAGCATGCAGGCGCAGGCCTCCCAGTCGGGATATGAATGATCAATGTGCTGAAATTGTCCATATTCCATATCCACAACCGTCTACACGCGACCCGCCCCCGGGCGCCAGCGATTGGTGCAGAGGCTGCGCGGCGTCTTCGTCGCTGCGTAAAGAACAACACGCGCACGCCCACATCTGGATGCGACTGCCGCACAAGTGGGAGCTTTTGGGAAACATCGAATTACGCACAGGACTTGAAGCGACACGGACGGGCGTGAGATGTCCCATTGTGGCTGCTGACGGGAATCGTGTCTCCTTCGGGGAAATTGTGGTTTCCAACGTGTCGGTGAAACGAACGGGCCACCGTGAAGAAGAAGAGGTGTGAGCCAATTATTCTTGTTTCAGCTGCTGGATCGGGACAACGGCAGTGGGCTGTTGGTCGATAATTATGACGATAGAGGAGATTCACATATTAAAGACATGCACGAGAAGGCCCCAATATGCAATTCAATTAGAGACTGTTTTGCAATTTAAAGGAGTATTTTTTAATTTATTATAAAAGCTTGCACTTTATTGGACTGATTTGGCGAGTGTCTTATATATATTATGCGTCAATGTCTGTATTACCAAGCATTGCACGTTTAATGGGGTACGACATGATAATATCAGGGGGGGATCCGAGCTGCGCGTCACGGAGCGCCTCACCTCCAAAATGAAACCAGCATTTCTGAGACTCTTGCGCCGCTTTGTGTCCAGCTAAAGGCATCGCCCCTGCTTTCTATCCCTGTGCAGCATATCAGATTGTCTATTATTGTGTCTACATTGTCTATGTGGAGACGGCGAGGCGAATCACTGAGAAGCAATGAGGATCTCTGGGGCTTGAGGACAGCTGTCTAGCAAGGGGTTTGTGCATGCGGTAATAAGAGTTCACCAAGAATCAAAATGACTTAAGTGTTAATAATAATAAATAATAAATAAGAAAAATATTGTATTTAATCATGACGTGTTGTAGTTATCTTGTTGGATTAAAGTTGTTTAAGAGGCTTATTCTGCGTTATCGGTAATTGATGGTTTAAGTTATACCACCGTTAAAGCTGCTGTTCTTAAAGTGTATGAAATGGTGCCCGAGAGCGTTTTAGAAATAGCAGAAAAGACGGAAAACAAACATACTTTTTTCACGGGACTTGGTGCTCAACTTTAACCGTTGGCGAGTCGCTGCAGGTGGAGACATGTGAGACGTTATGTGACTTGGTGCTGTTAGAACAGTTTCAAAACGCAATTCTCACCGAACAGCACACTGTAAAGAAAAACCTGAAATATACGGTAAATTACTGGCAGCTGTGGTTGCCAGAGGTTTACCGTAAAAAAAAGGGGACACCGTATAAGACATTACGGTATGTTTTTTTGCACCCGTAAAATTCCCAGTTGAGAAATGTTTTGTTTACAGTAAATGATCATTAAAAAAACGGACACACTGCAAAAAGAAATCCGAGAAATATACGGTATATTACTGGCAGCTGTGGTTGCCAGAGGTTTAACGTAAAAATGTTATGTTATGTTTTTTTGCACCCGTAAAATTCCCTGTTGAGAACGGTTTTGTTTAGGGAAAACAACTATTAAAAAACGGATACACCGTAAAAGTAAATCTGTGAAATATACAGTAAATTACCATTTTGTTTGTATAAGACAATATGGTATGTTTTTAAAAAACAGCATTTATTCTTTGAACCTAATTAAAGTCTTTCTCAGAGATAAACACAGTACAACTGTATGAGTTACGGTATTTTATTACAAAGTTCAAAGCAAATAGCCAGCAACTGTATTTGCCAGAATTCCATTGCAAAAAAATAAGGTATAATGTATTACAATTGGTTGGCATATAATTCAGTCAACATCAGGAAATATTAAATAAAGCTTATTGTAAATCAAGATCCGGGAAGCGGAGCGGTTCGGGACCTTCTGCTTGAGGACTTGTATCCTCAGGTGTTCACTGCGGATTGGGAGGATCCTCTCTGTAGCCCAAAAACAGAAACAAAGGCAACGTTAGATGCACTGCTTGAGCAGAAATACATTCACATTCTTGTGCTGCAATGACCTAGAAGAAACCAACACTAATTTAAGTTCTTCCTGTTAGGGTTATACTTTAATAAACATATATTCGTTACTCTCGTACACCGTCTCCTGCTCCTGATGTTTGGCATAGCTTGAGCCAGCTACACTCTAAAGAATTTCACTGTAAATTAACGGTAGTTTGCTGGCAGCAAGGACTCCAGGAGTGCCTCTGTAAAACAAACCAAAATAAAATATTTAGAAACACTGTCATTGGTAAAATATTCAAATTAGAAAGATGAGGAAGACAACAAGATGTAAGGAAGGAGAATGTTAATCATGCTAGGCAAATAACACTTGGTAACACCAACGTTACTTGGAGAGTCGAGGCAATGAGAAACTCCTCCGATGTTGAACTGCACAGGTGTTCTGGATGAACTGAGATTACGCGTCTGACGTCACGTTCAGGAGCAGTCGGTCATGATTGACACTCAAAGGACTTTTAGGCAATGAACACTTTGAATAATACAAATATTTATAATATTTACATTCCGGCCACTGAAATGACGGCGAAGGCGGCGCATGGGATAGGGAGGATGGGGTGTGCAGTACAAGGTTGGCGGTTTAAATCCTGGCTGCTCCCTGTGCCAAGTCGAAGTGTCCCTGAGCAAGACACCTAACCCCCAATTACTCCACATAAAATTATGTCAAACCATGGGCGTTATGGATAAAAGTGACAGCTGCATGTATAGTAATGTCCTGTAAGTCAAAGTCATCATCGTATCTCATGAGAATATACTATCTCATTATGATGACTTACAGGACCTGTAATTCAGTGGCTGACGTGGGCTTCCATTCATTAACCTACAACAGATGTAGATGGATTGTGATTCACTGCACTTATATGTGTATTTCCACCACTTCATAAAATATATGTAACATGCAGTTGAATTACGGTAGTCTGCTATTATTGTAAATTGACAGCTTTAACTGTTTATTCATGACATTGGCCGTTAATTTACAAGCAAGGGATGGAAATTTAACTGTACGTTACAGTTATTTTGATATACTGTAAGATACCGTTAGAAATGCATCGTAAATTTACAGCAATTTGTTACAGTGTATATGTAAATGCCCTCTGCTTTTTCCTCCCCAGTGGACGATTGAGTTGAAGTCAAATTACGTGTGTTGATTATCACCCGTCCTCATGGCTTATGAACTTACTGTATGCGCTTCTCACTTCTGACTCAAAGGCGACATCGTGTGCCGGTATTCGGTATTACCACAAACTCCCGGAAGAATCAGTTGGTAAATGAAAATGAACGCTGATTGAAATGGCGTCAGCCAGGCTGCGTGGTTGGGCTCTCTGCGCCGTGACTCTCCTAAACTCTGCGTTTGTCTTCATATCCGGTGCGGACTTTATTCGGTTTATATCGTTTCGAACCATTTACCACAACATCACCGGCGAAACAACGCTATGTCAAGGTAAGTTTCTTCACCTTCGCTGACGTGACACTGCGGCTGCCGACCACGCGAAGTTAAGGCGAGCTGACTTCATTCGGGAGTTATCAGGGAGACTGAGTTAGCACGAGAGGCCGAAACTGCCCGTAAACGTCGTGCTGTTTACACGTCACTCAACTGTGGTTACGCTATAACGATCTCACAACGTCATTATAGCGAGTATGAGTTCATTAACCCCTTTTATCAGATGGTAACCATCGCCCGGCTAGCTCAGTCGGTAGAGCATGAGACTCTTAATCTCAGGGTCGTGGGTTCGAGCCCCACGTTGGGCGGCTTTCACTTTTGCTTCTAGTGTCTGACTTGGTCCGACATTTTTTACGTAAATGTGTATATTCTCAAACGTATACAATCGAGGTCTTTTGTGAAGGAATTTTAAAATGTGAAGCAGTTTATTTTAATTTTTATAGTTTTTGAAAAGTGGTTGAAATTGACGTAAAGGAAAACAGCGGCGTGTAAAATCATGCATGATTGATAGAATGAGTTACACTACTTTTATTCTTATTTATTCTCCTTCTCATTCGAATTCTCTTCTCATCATTTGCCAACATCTAAGACTCTACACCGTGGGCGGTGGCCCTGCAGGACAGCTCTGTCCTCAGGTCTCTGCTTGTGGATCTGGGGCTGCTGGCTCTCTTTATTGTGCAGCACAGTTTGCTCGCCTGGTCACCCGTCAAACAGGCCCTCCAATCAGGGCTGGGGGCCCTGAACAGGACGGCTTACTGCTTCACCACAGCACTTGCACTACAGGTACAGCAACACAGACAAAGTTGAACTTGTATTACACAATGTTTTTTTTCTACACCACTCTGCATCATCATCCTCTTGTCCTCCTGTGTTAGATCATCATGCGTTACTGGCAGCCGGTGACTGCCGCTCCTTGTCTGTGGTCCGTGCGTCAGCCACCATGGAGTATCTGGTTCCCTCTGCTCTGCTTCAGTCTGCATTTCCTCTGCTGGGCAATCATCTGCAGCATCCTCATGATCTTTGATTATCCAGAACTGTTGGGCATTAAGCAGGTGGCTTACATTTTCATTCATATGTGGAAGTATTTCTGCTTTTATGTGAATAGTTTAAAAGGAAACAAAGAGAGATGGGGAGTATTATGCAGTAAAAGTGGTGGATTCAACACTGAATGTTGTGTTTGCAGTATCCCACTTCACCTGTGGCTATATGTCGTTACTTTAAATGTTAAATCTCTGAAGGGCAAATCATTTAGCAGAACATCCAACAATTCTGCAACATTTATTATCTTTTTTGTTTCTTCAGGTTACTCCAGCTGGCATCTTTTGTTTCCTTGGACTTAATTTGATGCAACATTATTTTGCTTAGGAAAATCTATGGAATTCAATTTATTCTTTCATCATTATACCCTCTCTCTCTCTCTCTCTCTCAGGTGTACTACTCTTGCCTCGGTTTAGGGGACCCTTTGTCTCACAAGTCACCTCGCGCCCAGCGCCTCCTGTCTCACCTCCGCCACCCGGTGTGCCTTGAGCTGGGCGTCGTGCTGTGGCTCCTGCCGGCCATGTCCCTGGACAGGCTCCTGCTGGCGGCGACTCTGTCGACCTACATGGCACTGGCGCACTCGCTGGACAAACAGGATCTAGCCTACCTCTGCGTCCAGCTTAACCACAAGCTGCAGCTCTTTGCCGACACCAGCGACCACAAGGAGGAGTGAAGTGCGGGTCCTGATGTGAAGCTTAAAGCTAACTGCCGGTTTAATATTAAACAGAACTAAACTTGATGTCGCTCCGGTCATTTTCTGCTAAAAACAAATGGCCAAACACTGTAGTTTTCCCTGGACCGATTATATTTAGGAACAAAGATTATTTTATAAATGGAATAAAGGTTTTATATTTAAGTTTTATCATCATGTGTCCAAATGAGTAAAATTTTGCAGAAATATCTTTTTGTTTATCATAGTACATCTTCTTAGGCCCTATGTGCCAACCGCAGGTTTATTTCTATGAACACAAAACTTTATTTCATTTGTCCTTGAGTAAGATGGTCACACAGTAAAACTGAACAAGAATTTAAAAAAAAATACTTTTCAGCTATTATGAAAAACAATGCCACTACTGAGATTCTTAATATATTTCCTCAGTTGCTTTATTCTGTGTTGGGGACATAAATGTTATGAAAAAACTTCAAAAGTACGATGATTTAACGTACATTTTATGCTGGTAATAAATGTCTGAAAAGTATTTTCATGTTGAATGAATAGTTGTAATAAACTGCATACAGTGATGTGTAGGATGTTTATTTCTAATCTCTTCATTTCGTATTATCATTTTTTTTAAATTTTGAGAATCAAACAAGATTAAAAACACAATTTTGAAATCCTATTATAACTCAAGGACATTTTTTTTTCCTTGCATTTTCAAGTGAATAAGTGGGTTATGTTTTATAACCGGAAAGAAGTTGCACGTTTCATTCGTCGCGTAAGGCGCATTACGGCTACTTGCGTTTTACGACAAAGAAAACGCTGCAAAACAAGAGAGCGAAGCTGCGGGTCGTAGAAGAAGAAGAAGAAGCATGGAGGTTAAAGCGGACACCACAGTCCCTTCCACCCCCCACCCGCCTCTTTTCTTCCAATTAGCCCTGCGGGATGGGGGGGTTGGATGGGATGGGGGTTAGTGCTCGGGCAGACGGCTGTGTTCTATAAACGCCTTTTCTCAGGTCCGACAAGATGGCCACTAAACTCTCCTGACGGAATTTAATGTAATTATCGGATTACAGAGAAGACGCTCCCGGGCTGGGAACATTTACACGGACGGCGGTGCTCTGGCGCGCAGTCGGGCTGTGCGCTAATTTGACATCTTTTCTAAAAGCACAGCATTCTGACAGCATAGAATACTCGTTGGTGGTTGTTGGAGGGGATTTGGGTGGAGAGGAGCGGATTATGACGCCTGTAAAGTCCAAGCGGATGCAGGCCTTCTAATATCGTCTATTTTGGTGAGTTTAATTCAACACTTTCGTCATAAAAATGAGAATAAAGTTGTGTGCATTATGTCATGCAAGTTAATGTGATGAAGTTCATGAAAAATATCAAATTGGCTTAGTTTATATCTTTATGCTCTAAACATTGTAAACACGTTAATTCCTATCTAAATAGTGTAGTTTGCAGCTGTATAGTAAACTGTTACATATTTGTTCGATGTTCACGGCTATTGAAGATGGTTGTGGAGAGAATTGATTTGAATTTATTGTTTCCTTATCCGCAGACAATTCCCAGCGGCTCAAAAAATCTTTCCTATTCAGAAAGCTTTCTGTTATGTCTGTCTCCTCTCTGCCGGAATGGAAGCAACTCCTGCTGGAGAAAAAAAGGAGGGAGGAGGAGCAGAGAGAGAAGAGGGAGAAAGAGGAGGAGAAGAAGTTGGCCAGCATGCCCGCCTGGAAGCGTGGGATCATCCAGCGGAGGAAGGCCAAGCAGGACGGTTTAGGTGACAGGGAAAAGGAGAGAGACGTCTGCCTGCTGCAGGTGGATGTCAGATCGGCCTCCGATGACGCGGACGGCTTCGTGGCGGTCAATTTGGAAAGTGAAATGTTGCTTAGTCCGGACGCGGGGCTGTGGCTGGATGGAGAGGTCGAACTGGCGAGTCAGGTGTCCTTAGAAACTATAGTTCCGGTCCATGAAAACCCATTTATTCGAACGCAGAGCGCATGGAGGAAGGGCAGGGACGCAGAAGGGGGGAACGACGCAGAAGTTAGGGAGAAGGAGAAAGAAAAATCGAGCCCGAGGAGTCAAGATGGCGAGCCGGGAAGAGGAAGAGAAATCGAGGTGAAACTAGAGAGATTCAGAGATGTGAGTGAAGGTGGGGAGACGGAGAGGAGCAGGGACAGGAGTCAGGGAAGAGACAGAGAGAATAACTACCAATGGAAAGAGTCCGTTAAGGATGCAGCCAGAGAGCGAGAATTCCTCAAAGTAAGAAAAGGGGACGAGGAGGAAAAAAAACCAGACTCCCCATCTGGTTCGTTTTCTCCCCTCGCCCCTTGTCTTCGGACCATCCGAGCCGACAACATCATCATCATTGAGCAGGAGAGGAAATGCAGCGATGACAGAAAGCCTAGATGGAGGGAGGCTGAGAGGGAGATGCCTGAGGAGGACCAGCAGCTGAAGAGAGGCATGAAGATGGACCTGAGGGAGATCTTTGCAGGAGGAGGGAGCATCACCGAGATTCGAGCCTCTGAAGTTTTGATCATAAAGCCCTCTGCAGGCCCCGAAGAGAGGAGTCCAGACGTAGGAAGAGGAGGGGGGGGTTCGGTTAGAGAGGATGGAGAGACAATCTGCAACATGGATGAAAAGAGGGAGACCTTGGCCAGGGAGCTCAGAACAGACAAGTTCTGGCTCAGAGAAAAGGGAAAAGAGAGATCCTGGGGCCATGTGACGGTTATTAAAGACTACCGGAAGAACAGCTTAGACGATAACGTCTTTGTTGAAAGGGGAGGGAGGGTCAGCCAGCTGCTGAGCAAATTCGGACAGCACCCTAAACCTCCATCTCGATCCAAAAGCTCTGATAATTTCCTCCAGCCTGCAAGGAGAAAACTCTCAGGAGATGAAGATGACCAACAATCTGAGGCGGACGGGAGGAATATGACGAAAAGTGTGCCGAAGCGCTCGTTTAGCTTCTCTGATCGGGTCCTTTGTGCTAAGGAGAATGGTTTAGATGACGAGGGTCATCATTCGAGGAAAACCCGTCCGAGGATGCAGACGGACCAGAGCGGGGCTCCGTGGGTCCTTGGCGCAGGCTTAGGGAGGGAATCCACGGCGAAGGTCAAACTGGGTCGCACGCGGCTTTTAGACTACGACCGTTTTGAATTGCACAAAGATGGATATTTAAAAAGTGAGGACGACAAGGGGGCGCATAGGAGAAATGAAGCAGAAATGTGTCCCTTCATCCAACGCAGGAGCGAAGTGAAGAAAGTGGAGGCCGTTGATGCGAGGGCTTTGGAAAGGCCAAGCGACGCAGATGGAGACGAGGGGTTCACAGCGGCATCCGTCAAAAACACGGAAGGGATCTCGTTCGCCAGGAGAGTTCCGATCAGGCAGGAGGGGAGAGCGAGAGCTGAAAGGGAGGTGAACCGGCAAACAGGGGAAACGAGTCTAGAAAAGGAGGGGAGCGTAGAAAAACAATCGAAGCGGGCGGAACAGCTTGAGGAGCAAGTGCGTGATCGGAAAGTCCTTGATTGTCGGAGAGAAGAGGGGTCCGGAATCACAATCCCCCCTGAGACGTGGCAGAAGAGTCCCGTTGACTCGGCTTTCACAGAGTGCTCCAGCCACCTCTGTACCGTCACAGATAGAGCCAGAGACCTCCACAGAGGAACGGAAGGACCTTACCTCGCACACTCGCTTTTGTCCCAACACACAGAGGAGCTTATAAGTAAAATAGAAAAAATAGGCGACACAGCCATTTATAGCAACGAGAAAGGTGAAAGGTCTCCCAAGGCGGCGTATGAATTTACCAAAGGATCAGATCAGGAAATTGGATCAGAGCCATTTCTCAATGACGCAACCCCAAAATCTCCGAAAAGGATTGCACCCACAGGGGTCCCTCCGGTTCCCCGGGAGATTCAAATCCCTAGAAGTGTGTTTTATGTTGCCGAAGACATGGTGGATAGAAAAAAGACTCAAAAGGACGAGGGCAAAGACTGGGAAGGAGGTAAAGGAGTTGAGAGGAGGGATAGCTGGAGAATGGGAAAACCCCTGAGCCGCATTGAGTCCCTGCGGGAGAAAATAAGGCAAAGGGAGCTTGAGAAGTCGAGACACAGAGAGGCACAACGTGGAGGCGGGAGGGAAGGTGCGGAGATAAACGACACCCAGGCGGCTGAGGACGGGCGCGACGAGAGAGGAACTGAAATAGAGAAAGGGTGGGAAGCTGCAGCTCAGATGCGGAAGAAGCCGCTCGAGGCAGAGAGAGGACAGGAAGACGCAACGGCGCAGACATCCACAACTGCATTTGACGTCACAAGGGAAGTCGGCGTGTTGAAAACCTGCCTCCAACTTCCTGTTTCAGTCCCACGCTCACGAGCAACTGCAACCGCTCTCTCCGAAGTTTTCTCTGACAGCTTCCAGATACCCGAGGATGAGAACGACCCTGTGAAACCTGTGGAGGAAGAGCCGAGCTGCCGCAGGGGCCAACGCGAAAACAAAGAGGCGGAAAGCGAGGAGGAGGCGGAAAAGGAGCGCTCAGAGGAGGAGGCCGAGGAGTACGCACCGGCCGGCGACCCCGTGCACTTTGTTTCCCCTTCGCCGCCTCATCCCAACTCCCTGGAAGCCATGAGCCGGATCTACAACATGGAGCCAGTTGGCTCGAGGGCGGGCGTGTGCCTGAGGGAGAGGGCCGCAGACATCCCACCTGTTCACCTTGTCAAAGCGAAACCCCTCGTGTCCAACGCACAGCAGCGGGACGGCACGGCATTGGCGGGTGAGGACGTCTGTGGGGTTCAGTCAATTCAACGACACATAGAGCAGTTTCAGCTGAAGGAGCAGGAAACGCTGAGGTCCTGTGCGTCACCGAACGGCGTTCTTAAGGACAGAGAGACGAAGGGGCATCAAAGCCCCAGGGTAGTGTTAAGGAACCAGGTCAAAGATGATGAAACGGCACCGGAGAAAGATCAAGAAACGTCGGAGTCGAATCCCAACGTGTCTCCTCGGCGCGTCCTTTCTTCAACATCTCCCCCGAAGCAAGCCAACCAAACGAGCACAGTCACCTCCTCACTGCTCAGGAGCCAATCCCCGGACAATGGCCCGAAAACCTCGGATTACGCCTCGTCCCCGGCCTCGTCCCCGTGCTCCCCGTCCCCTGCACAGTCTCCGAGCGTGTCTCCGTCTCCGACCCCATCGCCCACGCTCTTCTCCATAAGGAGCGCCTCTGGAGGCCAAGTGAAGAGAGGTGCCACCATCACAATCTCCCCCAAGAAAACTGCCGGCGGAGGAGCGGCGGGACCCACAACGGGCTCCGCGGCAGAGGGCGCGAAACCCTCGAAGACTTCACCGCAGCAGGCCCAGGTGACCTCTGCTGCGGCCGAGCCGGGGAAGAAGAAGTACCCCACAGTGGAGGAGATCGTGGTGATCGGTGGATATCAGAATCTAGACAAGTCCTGTCTGGTCAAGAACAAAGAGGCCCCAAAAAGGGTGAGCGTTTGGTTTTTTTGTTTGTCTTTCACTCGTATAACAGTAAGCAAACTCACAAACCTAAAGGCTTACTGTCCAGAATCCAAGTGCACCAAAGACAGGTCGAGACGTTATGCGCTCATCTCAGTTAACATGTCGCGCCGCACAATTGGGAGCCTTCTGATTTCAAAATGTATGGTTGCTTTATAAAAATCATCGAAGGGTGGTTCAGAAGTCACAACCTCAATGTCAAAGAGAGACGTCTTCTCCCTCTCTTACATAACATCCCATTTGAGTGAGAAGTACGATCGCAGGCACCGACTAAGCTTGTTAAAGCCTTATCAAGCACGACATCTTGGCATCCAATCCTGGTGATCTGCTTTGCCACTTGCTTCTTGGGTCTGATTCTTTGCAGACCTTTGACTTTTACCACATGACATTGAAACCATTGTTCGTATTTTAGACAAACTTGTGAGCAGTAGAGAAGATGACATGTTTTTGACATCTATGGCTTCTTTTCCTACACACAGAGCCACAGAAAGGGAGTTGCTTTGTTTGCTAAAATGAAGGTTGATCAGTGTAAAAACTGCTTTAATATTATTAGTTTGATGAAGTAACGGTAGAAATGTTGCTGGCTTCCTGACTGGGAAACCACAACGACACGAAGCAAGCTGCTTCCTCCCTTCTTTTTTTGCGTTTGGTCTGTCTACCCGACATCCCATGCTTGATTCTGTGGATGCAACCACACTGACATTTACACTAATTCAGTGTAAGCAGCCTCTCCTCAACCGACAAACGAATCTCACTGGGGTTAAAGGTCATACACAGACTTTTTACTCTTGTAAACATGTTTTAACATATCCCGAATCCAGTCCTTGTTTGAGTGGGAGAGCAGCTCTTGTAATAAAGGGAGCAGAAGTAGGTCATTTTTAGTTTGCGTGTGTTGCAGACTGCTTCCTCGGTCACTCGCATCAATTCCGCCGGTTTTGTTGAGTCAGCGTTCGCTCCATCTCAAACAATTCTCTCTTTGTATCTTTTTTTTCTTCTGTTTCCTAGTGGGGATTTAGTTTGTTGGACTGGAATCTTGGCAAACCGCCGACCCTCCGATGCATGACTGAGTGTTACTGTCAGCAGCGCGCCAACTCTCAGTTTGATGTGGGCGAAATGAAAAGAGAACGAAGTGTTTTAGAAAGATATTAAATAGCTTAATGGTGGTCTGAAAGAGGCACTTCGTCATACTGAGAGGATTGGAAGTTATCGAAGGCTTATTGTCTTGTCTGACAGAAACTGTCGGTGTCACTGGAGGCTTCTGCTCGGTTCCTCCTTTAATTTTGTTAACTTCCCCTAAACAAGATCGACAAGAGGAAGAGAAGCGATGCGCTCCTTTAAATCTCTAAATGCAACTCAGACACTAAACCGTCTGTTTCAAAATACTTCACTAATCGAAACAAGGGTGAAAGAGAAGCTTTGGTGCCGTTCTCAGCATTTTAACTTCTCTCTTTACGGTGACATTTAATGGAATAAACCATCATTTATTTATAAGAGAAGTCCTCTTCAGCTGCAGCGGGCGGTGATTCTCTGACCACCTGTCGCTCCGTCTTTGATGCCCTTCAGGCTGTTTGACGTCAGGCCTCCTTGCCTCCCCCCCCTCTGAACTGGAGGCGGGAGGGGGGATAAACTGCATGCTCCTTCTCTTCCGCCTCCATAATGTTCCTCTTCATGTGTTCGCCTTTTATCTAGAACTTTACGTCTCCATCAAACGCAAAAGTCTTATGTAGGATGTTAGATATTTTCACTATGTTCAAAGCTACACCATGCATGCATTTGAATTTGAACATTGTCTTCTTGAACTATTAAAACATGCATTGGGGATTGGGCTTATTTAAGTATTTAATCAAATAGAACTTTAACATACATGCATTACCAGAACGAGCAGTATAGAACCTGGGAGTGTGTTCAGATATCGACTTCCTGCCCGTGAAAACTACCCGCTTATTCTCCTTCCCTCCTAGTTTCTGTCTCTCATCCGGGGCCTCTGCTGTCCTGCTGTGATAGTCTGGTTAATCGGGTTGGTGGAGGGAGGATTAGCCTCCTGTGCCTTAGCATGATTCGCCGGGCCTCTCTAATGCAGTGCTATTATCTGCCCTCCTCTGCGGGCGGCTGCTGTCAAGGTGAAGCGGCGGTAGCTCTTATAATGTGCTCCACCCGGATCACGTCTGCTCCTGTGGGCGCGTTTTACTACGGCGCACATCCCGGCCGTTCCGACGGGACGCGCCGTGGATTTGCTTTTTCCTCTTTGGGTCTGCTTACATGACAGTAAACAAACTCTACACGAACATCCGCATGTCCCGACAAAGGTGAAGCAGTGTCCTTCTCCTTCCAAACAAACTCAATTTCAGAGGCATTTATTTTATTTTCTGCAAGATTTTTCATACAGGACAGTTCATTGTGTAATGGATGTTTGAAACGCCTTACTTATATTTCCTTGCATTTTCTTTAATCGTTGATAAATATAAAGCTTGCTAAAAATCAAGTTGCACTCAGCTGTTCTTTTGTTGCCATTTTGCCTGCAATCAATAGATAACAGTAGAGACCCTCCAAGCTTCCTCTTTACTCGCTACGGAACATTGTCTCTCAACGTGCAATGATGTAGGACTTTATTTCCAGATGGTACGTGTGTTGGTACAGACAGAAGCATCCATACCTCTCGTCAGAGGATGGGCGATGTTCTCCTCGTACGGCGTCCTCCGCTGAGCCAGCTGTTTTGTAAAGCAACCGGGTTTGCAAGAAATAAAAGACCTGCAGCAAGTGAAATAACCCCCCCGTTACTCGTGTTTTCAGGGAAAGGTGTGTTTTGACGAGGACCAGCTGGAGCAGGTGTGCGAGTACCCGTCGGAGGTCTCCATGCTGGCATGTACGCCCTTCCCTCACGACCAGTGGAGGACGGAGAGGCAGCAAGGAGAGGAGGCGCAGAAGGAAGAGGGCGAAGTGGAGGGAGGAGCAATTGTCTCCAAGAGCACAAGGAACGTGGGGATTACCACAGGAAGGGGTCTAAGGGGGGGTCAGTGTCACCCCCTTCTCAAGAAACACAGCGTGTGATGACTGAGATTATGGGTTCAGAATGTTTCTGCCATTCGTGATGTCTCGCTGTGAAACAATCCATTGGCTTGGACTTTACTCCAGATACGATGGCATGTCTTTCCTTGAATATTATGTTGGCAATGTTTTACTATATATCTTTCTTATTGTCAGCAAATCCAAAGAAAAAGGTCAAAAAACAACAATGAATTATTCTATTTCTTGTGAAACCAAAGTCTAATTTAGCTTTTTTTCTCTGTGCCATCAATGTGCCTCACACTTATTCCGGGTGATGTACTTTTATTATGAGGTAAAAGGGCCTTGTGGTTTTATTTGGAGCCAATCCCACATGTCATAGATACTCAAATACTAAATGTCAATTAGTTTCTTGGAAGCTCAAGTTCACAGCTTATTGAATGGAGATGTTTATACCATTGACCCCGGTCTTAAAGCTGCCTGAAGACTATTCTTCTTTTGTTGATTAGAGTGATGATGAAACACATTTAATAAACGACAGTAGTTTTCTCTATTTCCAGGCGCTCTGTTTACACAAAAGCCAGTCCTAGTCATTGTTAGGAGAGCTTGTTTTTTGTCTTTCCAAAGGGATTTATTGACAATAAGAAAGATCTAGGTTTACGCCAGCTTTCAGTAAAACCAACTTCCTGAATTTGTCCAAATGTGGCGCGTTTGCAGTGTTGTCAACGTCTGCATTGTGACAAATCAAACATCCCCATGTTGGTTTTCGAACCATTAATGCTTAATGGGAAATTGGTAAAATATATATATATATATATATATTTTGGAGATTGAATGGAATGTTTTGGATGCATTTGAAAACCCATACATGTCTCTGTTGGTCAAAGAGAAATTAATTAACTCCAGATGTCCACCAGAATAGATATCGTCATCGAGTCACATTACTCATCTTCCATCTCTCTGTCTTCCAGATGAGTCTTGTCCTCGGTAGAAGCCAGTCAGCTTCGCCTAAATTGCCCCTTTGACGAGACCACAAACACTTTGTTGAGCGATATTACATGATTTATCTTTTGTTTAATTGGAATTGCTAAAGTGAGTATTTGTAATCATTGTGGTGTTGTGCTTTTATCTAGTGTCAGAGGGATTGAGTCTTGTGGAAGAAATGAACATAACAGTGTTTACTGGGGAAGGTGTTTCACCTGGTTTTAATTTCAGGGAAATGAATGGGTGATCGTGAATGTATGGTACATCTGATGAAAGAACCTCAGCTGTACTCTGGCAGGCACCTACGCATTGCTTGTCTATGCAATATAAAGATCATATTTTATTTTTTAGTTAATATATTTATTAGTTTATTTTACGTTTAAATACCTTCTATATTGAAATCTGCCTCAGCACAGAAGAATGATGTTTTTATCATCTGGTTTCATGTGCCTGCTGGATTTGCCCATCCAGATGATATGAAGATCAGTTTTTGGAGCCGAATCGGATTTTTCCTCTCTGAAGCCTTTTTGGAGAAACCTCCTCTCAGTGGGCGTCGACCGTTGCAGGAACAGGGGTGGCGCAATGTGTGCAGGACAACATGAGCATCGCTGTTCATGATGACAACTTGTAACAGTTCAGTTAATGTGCATTGATATAAATAAATAAAGGCATTATTTTGTTATTTTGTTTGTCATGTGGAAGTCGAGAGAGCTGTGTGAGTGAAAGTCTCTAAGAGGAAGTTGTTTTTCGTTCAAATGTAAGTATAGTCGTCAGTTCAACTTCATGATATTACAGCTGCTATCTGACTCGTGTCTGTGCTACCTTTATGATAACATTTGTATTCAGTGTTGCTTGTTTGTAAAATCATGTTTTGATTGGTGAAAGCAAATGAGAATTATGTGCAAATTATTTGTTTTCTATGTTGGATAAAGAAGCTAGCTAAAAGAGAATAGATCTAATACATATCACCACTGGTTTGTCTCCTCTTTTTCATTGGTTGATGGTACAATCTTTGTCCTTTTGATAAATAACTATGGTGAAAATATTCTAAATGTATGATATATACTGAAATGAGGGGTTAATTATTGTTCTGAAACAAGCTTTAGAATATTCACAGTAGCTGTCCTGAAACGTATTATACAACGTATTATACATATTATCACATGCTCGTCCTTAAATGAAGATTTTGAGGGGTCCTGGAAAATTAAAAAAATAAATTATGACATAAATAACTAAATTCAATTAAATAAATTGATGCAAGTGTGATGTGCATAACACAAAAGTTAAGAAATTTTTTTGTCTTATGCATCACACATCATGTAAGTAAAACGAACTTGATTTCATGTTAAAAAAAAAAAGAAACTGTTAAAACCAATAGATGGTTTGTTACTGTTTGGAAAGAAACCTGAAATAATTCTTATAGGATTCCCACCCGTATACATCCTCCTGGGATGCCGTGTATGGCTATATATGCCGTCTCCTGCAATGTTCTAGTTATGATGTCCCATTGGACATCACCGTAGTAGCAGCTGCTTTAAACGCCCTGGTTCTCCCCTTATATGCGGCATTACTTATGCAAAACACATAAATACTAACAACTGTTAACACAAGGCTCTTACAATTAACTACTCCACTGCAACAGAGATTACAGGTGGAAATAAGACCAGTTCAGGACCCACTATTCTGTTGATTACTGGCCATAAATACATAACAGTCACGGGGGGTATTTTCCTTGTAATACTTGAAGTACATTTCCCTGCTTACTTACAGCATACCAACGGGAAAAAATACTTCCTCAGCCATTGTTTTATTCTCGGAAATGGAGCCACACTAAAGCGTCCTCCTCATCGCGGGTTTGCAACAGCGACGCGCGGCGGCGGGCTGCGGTACTGCGGCGCTTCTACGACGCAGCTGCTGCTGGAAACGGTCCTACGTCAGCACGCGCGGCGTAAATTCAGCCCCCCCCCCCCAGTACGTGAAACTTTGCACGCCCGCGTCCAGAAGGGAAGAAACAAAAGACGGCGGGGCTTGAGTTTAACCTCGTGCACGGATGTTTTGAAACCAGGAGCCGTCGAGCCAGGGCGAAACTCATCTACGTCCGCCATGCAGAAGAAGTAACGTCGCAGTGGAGAAGGCCCTCGTTTCTTCTTACTTTCTGAGCCACGGGGTTAGCGGAGGTATTGCGGGAAGTTTGCAGAGTAGAACGTCCTACGCGGGCTCCTTGTGTCACACATGCGACGCTGATTGTAAGGAAACATGATTTTGGGGAAAATCCAACCAGGAGCGTGCAGAGCATGGCTGTCTCGGGTGAGCCGTTTTCTGATTTTGCTGTTCTAAGTCGTTGTATTCGTTGTCAGTGTGTTGATTAAAGCAGCTGGTCATGTTTACTCGAGTCATATATTCCTCGCTTCCTATTTGGATCCGCCCTTCTGTCATGGTCCAACTTCTAATGAAAGTTACCGCATCCACTGGTTACTGATTACACTCCACCAACTATAACTCGTACACACCTGGAGTCCACAGGCCAATACACAAATATATCTCACTCAGTTCTCCGGAAACCTTTTTATTATTTTATTTTCTTTAACGCTGCTTCCTCTCCTTCCAGGCCTCCGTGAGGCAGGAGTTGTGTTTCTCCTCCTCGGTGCCCCCGCAGCCCGTGCCGCCGCTGGCGCAGACCCTGCAGGGCTACCTGCGGACCCTGGAGCCCCTGCTGCCCCCGGACGAGCTCAGCCACACCCGCAGGATGGTGCACGAGTTCGGCGGTCCGGGTGGCCTCGCTGCGCGGCTGCAGAAGGGTTTGGAGAAGCGAGCCAGACACGCCAACAGCTGGGTGTGTGTGTGTGTGTGTCGAAGAGGGACACGTGTGTGTGTGTTTGAAGTCATAGGGGGGTAGGAAACCACTGTTCACCAAAACATAACTGCCAAAATACTAAAACTAGCTATACTATACTTGTGAAAAATGAATTGAATAAGGTAAAGCCGCTAAAACAAACTAAGAAAACCTGCAGAATTGCAGGTGTCCACACCTCCTTCTATAGTTGGATTAAAGCAAAAGCATTCACTTATTTTTTTAAAGTAAAGTTACACAATGCGTCACAGGAAAATCATTCAGCAAAAAGTGTAATTTTATGAGAAAGCGTAGGTTTCATGGAAACTTTTTGAACAGGTTTCTGAGATATTCTGCAAACACAACCTCCTTTCTTCTAATTTTCTTTAAATTAGCAATAAATCAATTCTCTATGAATGTTTCTTGCAAACCATCTGCCCTGCTAGCATGGGTGTCTAAGGACAGATAGCACATTTCAATTGATGTGTATTAAATAACTCTCTCTCTGTGTGTGTGTGTGTGTGTGTGTGTGTGTGTGTGTGTGTGTGTGTGTGTGTGTGTGTGTGTGTGTGTGTGTGTGTAGATCACACCCTGGTGGGTGCAGTGGGCCTACCTGGAGAGCAGAATGCCGCTCCCTGTGCACTCCAACCCGGCCATCTCTCTGCCAAGGAGGGATTATAATGGCTGGAGGAGCCAGCTAGTGTGAGTAAACCACCAAATAAACGCACTACAGCAACACAGTCCGCTTAACGTCTTGGAAGGGAATGACGCCAAATGTGTCAAATAAACAATTCTTCGGTTAGCTCTTGTAATAGAGCCTGCGTCCATCTGCAGATTTTCATAATATAATCTGTATTTCACAAGAAAGTCCCAGCAGTTCAGCAGACAGTTCAATGCTTGGTAGTCCAAACAAAAACACAATCAGCCAGACTAAATCAATGCGTCTCTTGGTGCTGTGCCTTTGTTTCCAGTGGAAACACCTGGCCAGGATGTTTCCCTTAAACGTAATCTATAATCATTGATCTATAAAGAATACGGTGCTTTGTTCATTCCTAAGAGAAGTTGCTCATAAAGCAAAAAAACCAACAACCTCTGAATGTGCAATTCGGATTACAGCTGGGTTGAGAATCATCTTTTTTCATTTTACTTTCAGTACATTTTGCAGCGGCCCGTACAAAGTACCCACCGCTGCCTGCATGACTCATTTAACTGCAGTCTCTCCGTCACGGCGATTCGCTGCGTTTCATAATAAAACACGTATTTCTCCACTTAGGTTTGCATCCAAGCTGATTGCAGGGGTACTGGACTTCAAAGATAAAATCAAAACGTAAGTTTGGCCCATTAATTTATGTGTTAACCCTTTCTCATGTTTTAAAGGTTACTTGTTATTGGATCAGTGTTGGAAGAAGTAGTCTGATCTTTTACGTAAGTAGTAATACCACAGTGTAAAAGTATTCTTCACAAGTAAAATGTGTGCTTATCAGCAGATGTACTCCAAACAATAGCTGTGTTTGCTAAGATGAGACGCTCCTTTTGTCTTTTTCATATTTTGGGGGTTTCTATCTTCGGTTGAGATTGAACTGATTTCAACTACTTTACAATCCAGCCATAAAATGCACCAAAGGTGACATGTGTTTTGGTGCATTTTTTTTTTTTTTTTATCCTTGTTTTACAGGGTTTAAATATTCCAATTAAACCTTTTTTAGTTTTTAAAAGAAATACAACTTATTTAAAACGATCAGGTGGAAGTTTTTGTCTTTTCTTAAATTATGTGTTTTAAGGCTCATTTGTGTTTTTATAGGAAAAATAATCTTCACAATCTGTAAATGTTGGAGTAGAAGGTAAAATATTTCACTCTGAAATGTGGTGGTCATAGATGCCAATTAAAAAATTAAAATATATATTAAATATACTGTTACATTCCATCACTGGAGCAAGTATTCATAGGTACATAATAATAATAATAATAATAATAATAATAATAATTAATAAAAATAAAAAATTCTGGTTGAATTAGTATTAAAAGCAAATGAAACAATCTGTCGATAATTAGCCGTCATTAGTTAGTCCTTGATAAGTTCCACAGTAACTTTTGTGACACAGTCCCTTTCCCTAGTTCCTATTTCAGTGCTCTTTCCTTTGGCCTGGCTGGCATCTAAAAACGTGTCTGGCTGTATTTGCCTGCAGTCTCTGTAACCGCGTCTGTGCAGAGCCAGCCGGTGAAATATTGGTTGTAAACGTGTCTGTTTGGTCTTCATGACGGTTTGATTATCTTAAGGTCTGTGACAGTAGGAACTCCACCTTTTTGGGCTTGATTGAAGTATTCTTTGGCTACCTGCCACTCTTCCAGTCCTGCTACTTTTCATTGTTTTTTTTGAGGGGGGGGGGGTTATTCTTTCCAGTCTCTCCCTCCACATGCACACCAAACAGAAGGAAATCCACTCATATGCTCCATTACTCATTCCCCACCACATTTACTTTGCACTTTTCACTCAGTTTTTGAAAATGAATGATTAAATAATGACATCATGACACGTGTCTCTCTCCCTGTCAGTGGCCAGCTGCCGGTGGACTACATGCGCGGGAAGCCTCTGTGCATGGAGCTCTACCCGCTCCTCTTCTCCTCCTGCAGGATCCCCGGCCCCAAACACGACTACGTCGCCCACCACGGCCGGTCCCGGCGCTCGCCGACGCACATCACGGTCGTCAGGAACTACCAGGTGGGACGTGCTGACAGCAGATGATGCTGTGGGGTTATTTTTCAAAAGACAAATATACCACATTGCATGCACGTGGAATCTGGTCTTTAAGACCTAAACCAATTAAAAATCCATACATGCCTCTTAGAGTGTCGTGTGACAGAAGAAGCTCTTTTGAGTTAACAATGAAAACAAACATCTCAGCGTTTAACTCAAGAAATGTTGTTAATGTGCTCTTCATGTCACAATATTATTCACATAAATCTGCCTTTTCTTGATCAATATAGTGAAAAGGTGTTTAAGTGCAGTAGATCTTGAGGCATTTCCGCTATATAAATGACAATCTATTGATTATCAAAATAAATGCAGGTAAATTTTCTGCTGAACGCCTAAATTAAGTAGGACTTCAAGTATTCACTTCCGCCCAAACTGACTTAATGAGAATACTTTTTGTCCAAAATACCAAAATAAACAATTAATATTTTGGAAGCCAAAACCAGTGCTTAGTTTGTGGAAGAGGAAAAAGCCCCGTAGCTTAAAAATAAATGCTGAACCCAACACGCGCACAGTCTGTATCTTGTATAGCAAATAAACAAAAAACGCAACGTTGTGCGGAGGACGATTCAGCTCAGGCGACGGCGAGCCAACGCGGGGGGTTGTCGCCCCTTTTGAGCGCCTCCCGTCTGCGGAGCACCGATGTGACAACGGTGGCCTCCTCTCGTCCCGCTAGTTCTTCCAGCTGGAGGTTTACAACAGCGACGGCTCCCGGATGACGGAGAGTCAGATCCACGGCCAGCTGCTGAGGATCCGCGCGCAGTCCTGGAAGACGGACAAAGAGCCGATGGGCATCCTGACCAGCGAGCACCGTCACACCTGGGGGGAGGCCTACAACCGGCTGCTGAGAGGTGTGTGTGTCTCTATACACACACTTGTACAATTTGCATGTTTTAAGAATCGTTTGCAGATAATATTATAAATGCAGTTAAGTGTGTGTGTTTTGATATTTTTTTTATTTAACTTTATTGTGTGCCAGCAGTAATAATTGTCGACGTCTTAAAAGCACTCGGCGTTTTTGTTTCTCCTATTTGGAACAGACAAACTCAACAAGGAATCCGTGCGGCTGATCGAGACGGGACTTTTCTCCTTGTGTCTGGATTCCCCCGTCATGAGGATATCGGATGAAAAGTAGGCGCGCACTCACACAAACAACCTACTCCCCAAACTCTTTCTCTACCTTCTCTCTCGTAAGCCGCACTCTGGTATTTCTCTGGTGTTTGCGAGATGTGTGACGCAATCGTGTGTGTTCAAAATCATTATGCTGATTGTTGGCTGCAGCGTTTCGTCGGCCAAGACGTACATTTGTCACTTCCTCCATTTTGAATGTTTGACTTGCTGCTTCTCAGCAGCTTGTTTCTTTAGACTCTCACTTGGTTTCATCTTGAATGTATGCAAAATAAAAAGTATGAAAATGCCTTTTGTGCATAAAATACCGTCTCCGCCTCGCCATGTAAGTAAACTAACAACTAGGGGACAAATAAATGTAGTGAAGTAAAAAATACAATCTGCATCTAGTACAAACAACTCTTAACAGTGCCGACAGTTACTACACCTCAGCTTGTTTTTCTTTTTTGTCATTACTTTGTTTTTTCCGACTTTGATTGGCAGGTATGCCAGCCGAAAGGCCGCCCAGGTTCTGCACGGAGGCGGGACGTTCTCCAACAGTGGAAACCGCTGGTTTGATAAAACGCTGCAGGTGAGCAGCTGCGATTATTCCCACAGGACGACGAGAGTACATGAGACAGACGCACCCGTCACTGTTGCCTGTGTGTTTGCTTGAATAGTTCGTGGTGGGCGAGGACGGCTCATGGGGTCTTCTGTATGAAGCAGCCACAGCCGAGGGTCCGCCCGTAGCAAATCTCCTGCATCATGTCCTCGAGTACTGGTGAGCTTAGAGGGTTGATGACATCATCCTCGTTGCATGCTGTTTTAAGTGGATTCAATTCCGTTTGAGTTTAACGTTTATATACATACACTAATCACGCCTTACAAGTCGTAGACATCTGGTCTCAATTTAAGAAATGCTTGCCAGGGAAGTAAGCTCGGCCCAATTCAACTTGGACTCCACAGTCCACATGTATGCTTACCTAAATGTGTAGTTAAACTCTGTTTAGTTCAAACCTAAATCTTCAACATAAAATAGTTTTAAGGGATTTACAGTTTTCATCATGGGGAAAAAAAGGATCCAGGCAAACGGTTAACAAGGAGCCGGTAAAGCTGAACATCTCACTACAGAGCGGTTGCAAACACAAACAAATTGCCCAGCGATTCCCACTAGCGACCAGCATGCACAGAATGGACCGTGATCGACCGTGGATGTAAATGCTGTGCTGTCTTGACTGCAGTGAGAAACCAGACCCAAAGAGAGCACCGCTGGTCCCCCTGCCGATGCCCAAGAAGCTTTACTTCCACATAGACCGGGAGATTAAGAGGGACATCGAGCACGCCAAGCAGAACCTGGACATGTACGTTTCCCCTCTTTTCCTCCGGAGCAGAGTGTAAACGAAGTCTCTGCAGGCTGCTTGTCATGATAAGGGAAGAATGGCCCCGCTGCACAGTGTAAGCTGGACGTTTGCTTTAGGCTCAAAAAACTAACAAACCTGAATTGAACTTGGCCCAGAAAAAAGCCACAGGAGTATAAACACGTTTATCGTCTCTGTGTTTATGTAACCTTGACAAAACGGAAGGTTTTATGAGTCTTTTGTCATCCAGGTTTTTTTCCTACTAGCATTTTGTGCAATTTCAGCCTTGAATCATCCAGATGCCAAGATCTAATGCGTGAATAAAGCTTTCTCCTCCGTGCCAAGTGAGTTGAGCTGGACGGATGTTTCTCCTGCTCAAAACACCTTCAGTGAGATTTGCAGTGAAGTTGTATTAATGTCATTTGTCAGCAAGTGTAACTATTCAGCTCTAATTGAGTATATAATAATATGGTGTAGAGGAACAGGAAATGCAACTTATGAACATCAACATTCGTTATTGACCTTGGGAACGTGTTCTCCAGATCTCACCGCGTACTTCAGTGACTGGACCTGCTCAGGTCACAGAAGAAAGCCACGGCATGTGGAGAAAGACGAAACATTTGGTTTCTAACATTTTTTGGAATAATGCGTTTTGAAATGTCCTGCAGACTGATCAACGACCTCGACGTGAACGTGTTTAACTTCAAGCGGTTTGGCAAGGAGCTTCCCAAGCGGCACAACCTGAGTCCAAACTCCTTCATCCAGGTCGCCCTGCAGCTCGCCTACTACAGGTCGGCCACAGCGACACCGCTGAGTTTTATTTCTAATGTTTGCATCACAAGAGAATCTCCCATCTAATTGTTATTGTCACCTATTTGAGATTTCCGCTCACACCCAATCTTCCTAGTAATGCGTTGCTTAGAATGAACTTAATTGTACCATTTTTATAAAAGAAAAATGTTATACATCAGCTTGACATCATAGAAAATTATTGTTTAATCTGGATTTTTTTCTGGCGTTTTGGTTATTCTATGCAGTTTGTCTTTGAAACGAGAGCGCCTGCGTGGTTACACTTTTGACTTTTGTTCTCTCTTGTGTTAAGAGTCCACGCCGAGGTCGGCCCGGCCTGTGATATCGCCTCCCAGAGGATGTTTCGAGGAGGGAGGACGGAATATATCCGCTCGCCCACAAATGAGACGCTAAAGTTCATTCTTGCCTTCGGGGATCCGTCCGTAACGGTGAGAAGCGCCGGTGAATTGTTCCCCTGTGACTCCACAGGGCTCGTCAGCGGCGCGTACATGTGGTTCCACGCGAGGGCAAATGTAACTCGCTGTGGTTTTCTTTTCCCGCCTTGCAGCGAGAGGCAAAGCTCGAGTTGTTCCGGGAAGCCGTTGATGCCTACTCAGATCTGACTCTGAAGGTAAACGTCACGTCCACTTCCACCTGTTGTCCATCCGCACTTCTCTCTGAAATCGTCTTCTCATCACCTCTGTTCAGGTACTCAAAGGACACGGCATCGACCTCCACCTGCTGGGGCTCAAGCTGCAGGCCATCGAGGAAGGACTGAGCATCCCCAAAATCTTCATGGATACAGCTTACGGCCTCGCAACACACTGGAAACTCCGAACGGGACAGGTGTGGGACTGCGTGTGTCCGGTGTCTTTGACACACCTGTAACGAGACAGGAAGTGGGGAATTTTGTGTTTGTTTATTTAAGTAAACTGAACTGAAGTGAAGTTTCCACTTGTGATGCATTTCAGTATACAATACTGTCTTTTATGGTCCTAGTTTCACATTTTGTCTTATCCATTTACAGGTATTTACAAAGTAGCTAGCCTTTATTAGCTGTATTAAATGTGAGTTTATGCTTCATCCTGCTTGAACAAACCGTTGTATCCTTACTGCACCTGTTGTTATTTGAGCATGTGTAACTTTTTCTCTTGTTTTAATTCTCCCTCTCAACCCTTCAGGTGCCGGCGAACACGGACAGCGTGATGTGTTTTGGGCCCCTCGTTCCTGACGGTTACGCCATTTGCTACAACCCCCAGTCAGACCACGTCCACTTCTCCATCACCGCCTTCAACTGCTGCGAGGAGACAAACGCAGAAACGTTAGCCGTCACCCTGAAAGACACGTTGTGTCAGCTACAGGAACTACTGCAGCCTACTGTGTAGAGCTGCTCCCGCAGTACGTCCAACGGGATGAACCCATCCGTCCACGCGTGGGAAGAATAGCCCTTATTGTCTCAAAACCGCATTTTGTAGATGTTGTGTTGGGGTTTGGATGTTTTTCTGTGCATGTAGCACTTCACTAGGGCAATTAAATCTGAGCAAGTTTTCAAGATGGAGCTTGTGTCTGTATGGTGTTTTGTTCTTTTTTTTGGGAGGGGGGGGGTAGTAATCAAGCACTATATCCCTTTCCTTTTACAGCATGAGCTGAGCAAGCACTCGGTATTATCTTTGCCACGGTATACGCAGCACTGTCTATGTGAAAGGACAACAAAGTCAACTTGACACGCTCTCATTAATCAAAATAAGCCAAAGCGTTTGTGTTGTAACTGACTACACTCCTTTTACAATCGACGGGATCAAGCGTAGACTTGCAAGTACCCTGAACTGACGATGCACACGTTTCTTGTTCACTGCTATCCATCAATTGATAATTGTTTTTGGAAACCATTGATTGTGTTTGTCTCTTTCCCAGTGACGCAACCGTAACTGCCGAGTGTACTTGCTGTAGGTTGAAATTTATTTTGAGTGTGTGTCTGCGCTCGAGAGATGCAGGACTGATTATTAAAACCTGCTTTCACGTGATTGCTCGTTTGGGTGCTTTGTGTGTGTCACAGTGATTGACAAAATAGGAGGGTTTTGTTTCGCATGTCTAGTGTGCACGTAATTGCATCAAAATGAATAACTCATTTTAGCTATGTAGTAAACCCATTACGTTCTCATCTCTTACTCCTCTGCCATCCGAGAAAGCATTATTAAAACCTTATTTAACAGCCAGAATTACAAGATTGCATGGTGTGTGTGATATATCTCTTATCACTTCAATGATTTATTGGAGGCCTTTATTATATTCAGTTTACATATTTCTTTTTCTTCTCAATTCCTTCTGCTTAATCAGCCTGGTTACAAAGGCGCATTAATATGCTGTAATTGGACAAAAGAATGACTTGATCATATTGGCTCATATTACCCTGCAGTGTGCGTGATGTTTACCGCTGTTGTGGCTGTACAACATGTTCTCTGTGTCCGTGCTGCTGATTGGAGGAGCTGAAAGCGGAAGTGACGCAACGGTGGCGTCCACACACTTAAGGCAACCGGAACAAACAAAAGACACCAAAGCAAAGCTCAGCAGCGGTTTGAATGCTTTCGTTAAATTGTTTTAGGCGATAAAACGCACAGCTTGTGTGCAACAAGATGATTTAACGGACCCACCGAGCGGACTTTTGGACCCCGGCATGGAAAAATAAATGAAGATGACCGCATAACATTACACAAACCTCAAGATTTTATGTTTTTATATAATTTTAAAGGGATCTATTTGCTTTACTAGACCGTTTGGTATTTTCTTTTAACAGTCTTGAGTTATAATGAAGGGCTCCCATTTCGCTTTTTTGAGCCGGAGGCAGAGGCGCTCCGGCGGGTTGGCCGGGCTGCTGTATCCGCTCCTCGGTGCGTGTCTCTGGGCCGCGGTGATCGGCTACAAGCCGGTGGTCATAGTCCACGGTCTGTTCGACAGCTCAGGAGATTTTATACTATTACAGCAGTTTATCAACGAGGTGAGTGGTCGCGACAAAACAACTGGTTCGACGTTGTTCTCTTGTTGATGTTCTGGAGGGAAGTATATACATTTTAAGAGTTGACCTTATGCAACGTAAACCACAGGCCTTACTGGTTATATCACCACACGACAGATGCGCACTTGCGTGGTGTATTATGCACTGTGCAACATCTGTCAGCTTTTATCACAATGATAGTCAGATGTTTGCATTGTGAAACATGTATTTTAGACCGTGCAGACACTGTACTGCTCTCCATAGTCCGTATCTGGACGTTTGGGTAGATTGAATCTGTGCAATAATTACAGAATGCACAGTGAAATGTGCCCTGTGCTACTTCTCTTCACGCACCCTTTAACAAAGACACACAATCTAAGATTGTATTTGGAATAACTTGTTTGAGTTGAGGAAGTGGTGTCGATTCCTTGGGGATTGCTTGATGAGGTTGAACAAACATTAAATTCCTCTTTTTCAAGCCTAGAAAGTTGACATCTGAAACCAGAATATTTCTGGATGAAAAGAAAATGGAAAGCAGAGATGTACAACTCCGTTTCAGTTTGTTTGCTTTCTTAACCAAACAGCTGAGTGATTAATACTCTAAATCTAAAGCATATCCTCATCACATAGTTGCTGAAAACACTGACTTTTGCAGATACATACTGTTCATTTTCTGTTGCTTGTAATGCTTGTTTCTTGTTCATGTTTTAATGCTTCATGCATCAATATGAGAAATCCCTTGGAAAAAGTTCCTCCCCACAAACCCGATACGCCCGGTTGATTAATTGAAACCACCTGCTCCTTTCTCCTGCAGTCTCATCCTGGAACAAATGTTACAGTCATCAACTTATTTGACAGAAGTTCCAGCCTGCAGCCCATGTGGAAGCAGGTGGAGGGATTCAAGGAAGCTATCTACCCCATAATGCAAAATGCAGAAGATGGAGTCCACTTTATCTGCTACTCTCAAGGTCTGCGTGCATTTGTGAAAAGAGACATCAATTTAGTATTTGCTTTAGTCTATAAAACACGCTTGGTATGTCATTCTTGGAATAACTGACCTCAGTTCTTTTATCTGATACAGTGGGGCTTTAACAGATTTCCTGTTGGATTTATTCACTGAATTGATATTTCTTCATTATTCAGAAGTTGCAGATTCCAGCCTGCAGCTATTAAATGTTCCAGTCAGCATCAATCCAAGAATCCTGGAGAACTATTATATTTAAAACTAGTTTCTAAAGGTTTTAAAGTATTTCCTACAGATTCAAGGTAATTCTATAAAGACAAGCTGAAAATTATTTTCAGAAACACAAATAAAAAAATGAGAAAAATGTGTAGTCTAGTTAGTTTCATTAAAGCTGAAACCGCTAAACAGTTGGTCAGGTAGTTTTATTGGGAGGAAATTTATTTCAGGATTTTATCAAGAGTAAAATGTTTTCTGCTGACATTCCATCAGGTGGGCTGGTTTGCAGAGGAATCCTCTCCACTCTCTCTGACCACAACGTCCAATCTTTCATCTCTCTGTCCTCCCCTCAGGCCGGGCAATATGGAGGTGGGTTGAATTCAGAAAAGCTGTATACGTGATTGTCTAAAAGTGTCACGTGTGGCACCTTTCATCAATATTTACTTTAGATCAATAAATGAAGGGGTGGAGTCTCCCCATAGAACACCTATGGGGAGATTCTTTTGCAAAAACATACAAAACAGTGCTACGAGTAAGCGTGATTGTTGGTAACTGCTGGATGTATGAATAACCATTGATTGCTAACAAGCTCACGATATCAACCTGAGTCGTGTTGAGAGGTGATCACGTGTCCGCGTTCGATTCGCCTCGTATTGCCACTGTGGCCAAGTTGCCTTGACGTCATGGCAAAGACTGGTTTCGCCCCTCAAGCATGTGCTTCATCCTGCTCTTTGTCTCTTCAGACACCGACTACTTGAGGTACCTCTTCCCACAGTTCATGAAGTCCAACCTCTTCCACCTCTGCTACACTGCAGTAGGTCAGAGGATCTCCATCTGCAACTACTGGAACGGTGAGAATGATTTAAAGGTCCAATTAGACTCTCAGAGCCGAGATTTCGTATAGGAATGTTTCATTTATAAGAGGTTGTTTTTGTTTGTTTTTTTCATACTGGTTTTGTCCTCCTCCTCCAGACCCCCACCACCGAGACATCTATGTGAACAGCAGTGACTATTTGGCTCTGCTCAACAGCGAGAGACGCAATCCTAACTCGACAGGTCAGCACATTCCTTGAGGACAAAACCCGTCCATAAGTCTGATGAATGTAACAATCAATGAGTGATTGTCTTAGTGATTCTACCGTGTGGTTGAGTGACTGAAATATCAATAGGTACGAGGAGGTTCTTGTACTTTTTTTTTTATCGGCTGGTCGTTTGGAAAACTGATTAATAGGAGAAAAAATGTATTTAATGGGCCTGTGTTAGAATGGCATATACGTACAATATTTTGACTCACCTTTGGGCTGCAATATATTATTACAGGCATTCAGAAAGCGGTTTAATTAAGTAATTTCACTTTCTATCTCAGAGTGGAAGAACAACTTCCTCAAAATTAAAAAGCTGGTTTTGATCGGAGGACCAGACGATGGAGTCATCACTCCCTGGCAGTCGAGGTGAGTTCGTCATGTCTTAACATTTTCATCTTGTGAATTTGTGTAAAGATAAAGACTTTTTTAGGATCATCTTTAAAACCGTGCATGAGATTTTTGGACATTTTCACAGTTTGATGGTGAAAGTCATCTTTGAAAATGCTTTTAACGCCATAATTAATCTCATCAGGTATTTGAACCCCTGATGAAAGCCACTTAACTTGTTGAGATTAGTATTTCTTCTGCCACAGTCACGTTAATATTTTTTCCAAAACACTTTGATAAAACCACAATGAGTTTTCTCCTTTGGTTGTATTCTTTTTTTCGGGTGTAATATCCAAGGTTTTTACGCTCCGTTCACACATTATTCCGCTCTGCTGGATTGGCCTTTTCTGGCTGTGGCTTATCAGATGACTCTCATGTGATGCTCACACATTATAACACTTTTATGTTTTTATGTTGTTTCCCTCCTGATCTGTAGTCAATTTGGATTTTATGACGACAACGAGACTGTTGTTGAGATTCAGCATCAGGACGTGAGTGCAAATCACACAACAGACACACGCGTATGCAAAACAGCTTTTAGCTTAATAGGGTACCCTCTGTGATCATTACTTATATTTCGGTTTGTCTGTAATCTGTCATATATGTAAGACACATTTGGCTATTAGTAATTTATTTAAACGTAACTGCTGCTTGCAGAAATCTTTTGGTTAAAGTGTGCTTCATATCAGCGCGCCGTGTTTACACGGCTTTGGGATAATGTGTCTTCTTTTAGAAATGTAAAGAGGGTTACAACTTGAAGATGAACAGCAGCCTCATTTCATTATTTCTCTTCCTGTTTCAGTTGTATTTAAGAGATGTTTTCGGCCTGAAGACGCTGGCAGCTCGTGGAGATCTGATCATCTGCTCCGTTCCCGGCGTCGAACACGTGTTTTGGCACAAGAATGAGACGGTGTTCCACTTGTGCATGGAGAAGTGGCTGGTGTAGAGCCAAGCCCTTCACGGCGCGCGCACACACACACACACACACACACACACGGTTACACGCGGTTTCACGCGCTGCAGTTTTATAAGCTCCTAACTTTCACCATTTATAAAAAAAACACACTGAACATTTGTAAGCGTACTCTTACAGTTGCTCCGTGCTCTTTGCTTGGGAGGTTTATGTCAATACATCTTGTTTTGTATGTTCATCCTAGTAAATATTTACTTACTCTAAAGGGAATAGTTTTATATTTTCGGAAGTGAACTTGCTTTCCTGCAGAGAAGTAGACAGGACTGGTACCAATATCATGACTCCACTAAACAGTATTAAGCTACAACTAGCAGCCGGTTATCTTGGCTGAAATGGACTGCTCGGTCCAAAGTTAGCAGAACCCACCGACCAGCACCTCCATGAGTTCAATAATGAACACGTCTTATATTGTTTGTTTCAACTGTACAAGAACTGAAGTGTAACAGGCGGTAATACGGCGGACAGTGTCTGGGCTGGACTCTGTTACATAGTTGCATCACCAAAGTGAGGTTGCCTAACAACCAGGGGAAACTCCAGGGAACGGTAGTGCTCGCAGTCCAGAAATACAACACCAACAAACCAACCATATGCATTAAACAAACAGGATATCACGTGTAGAGTTGTTGCACTTTAGAGAGGCAAGTCGACAGGTTTTATACCCTTTTGGGCTGACCACTAACTGTAGGTTAATATTTCTTGTACGGACATAAAAGTGCTATTGATCTTGTGAGTTTTTAAAAACTGCTCCTTCTTCATAATCTCTTTTGGGCCGTATTGTATCTGTTGGACAAATGAAGCACACCTTTTGTCCGTGAGCTGTAGATTCTTAGAAAATAAGCACAAGGCACCAACCGTCAGAAGCAACAAACAATACTTTAACTAGGTTTATTTTAATGCAGTCAACGGTATAGCAAATTATATATTTAAAGGAGCAATCCAGCAATTAATTTTAGCTTGTTAGTAAAGTACAGGGACTTGACAGAAAGAAAAAGGTTAAGTCTATGAAGCAGCGGCTGAAGACATTTTAGAGTTTTTACAGTGTTTGTGATTGCTCTTCATGTATAAAATAGATTGTGTCCCTTTTTTAAGTTGCATGAGAGTGATGCTAATGTCTAATGCTAATGTGTGTGTGTGTGTGGTCACGCACACCTCAAAACCCAACGCAATACAAGTGCCTGAGCAAAGTTCTCTCATCCAGTCTTCATGTACAGATTCACGGCCCTGCTCATTGTATTATGCAGTAATTTATATATTGAACATGTGCGTCATGTTCTTTCAGTGTGTACATTTTATCATGAATATTGGAGCTTTGGAGCTTTAGTAAATTGAGCCTTAAAGTCTCCCGTCGTGCTTTAGTGTTTCATGTCCCACGCCGAAGTGTTACGACACGCTGCCTTTAGTGATGGTGCTGAAAATAATGATGTAGACGGGTTGCTGTAGAGTGGCAGTGCTATATTAGTGTTTAGTACGTGGCGCTCTTTACCTCCCTGCGCATTTAGATATCTCAGGCGTTTGAGCATCCTTCGTGTTTGGCCATTTCTTGGAAAAGGGTTTGAATTCTTTGTTGCATTTTGTATATGTAGATATTTCTTAAACCAGGAAAAGAAGCGGAAATATGTAACCAAATTTTAAAAAGGGGAAAATGATGGAGATGGGATGATTATTACTTTGTAGTTTGTATATTGGTAGTATTATTTAGATTGTACATCCTTTGTTTTGTGTGCTTGTAAACGTTAATCAATCTAACTTTGGCTTTAAGGGATATCCTCTCTCTTCAGTTCTCTTCTCATGAAATAGTTAAATGTGGTTATAGACATTTTTCTAAAATCAAAAACTACTATTTTGAGTCCTACGATTTCTACAGTCTATGGTTGCCAATGAAAATCTGTCAAACGTGTTCAATTCCTCAATAAAAGACCATTTTAAACATTGTTTTTTGTCAGAAAGCCATTGTCTATTTGTATTTGTAAACTCTACCACCTCTTAATAATTGAACAAACTAGCACATGGATAACACGAATAAATAAACTGAAGAGTAAAACTTTAAGTGCCATAAAACATCAGTACAAAATTGTTGAAGATAATTAATTGGTAAATATATTTCAAAACATCTGTATAGGTTTTTACCTTTTGGATTCTAAGGTTACTTAAAATACTTTACTACTTAATCCTTAAAACAAACTGATTCCTCCATCAAAACAATTGAAGTTGAGACTTGACTGTTTTTGTATTTTTCTAATTTAATTATGTTTTTGGTATATTTGAATTAATTCCTTTATTGGTTACAAATTATATTTTCGTTGAAGTTGACCGTTTAAAATGTACATTAATAGTATTTGACTAAGTTCCAAATGTCACGATGCAATGTAACTTGTAAAATAAGTTTTTGGGGCTATTCATTTATGGGATACTTTTGGTATGCTTTACACAATACACAATTAATACCCTAGAATTTAACATATTTGTTAGAGTTTAAATCTCATCTATTTTGGCTTCTACTCTTAATTTTGTCATTAATAGGCGTTGCATTTATGTTGATTTATGTGAGAAATAAGACATAATCTCAGAGTATAGCTAGCAAATTATCATTATTTGTACAGTGAACTCACCGAATTATAAGCAAAAAGTAGAAAATGTCCCAAGTAGAATCGGCGTTTTTTTGTAGGTGTTCTACCATTGCAGACTTCATACGTCAGAGGCATTCTAAAACAAATGACTACAAGTCCCAGCATGCACAGCGCCCGGAAGAACCCAGCCATTTTCCGGATATCTGCACGCGGCGCCTGGAAAAGGCCTTTTTCCGTCTCAGAGAAGTGTGGCACACAACGGCAGACACAAGTGAGTAAAAAATTCTGTTTTTACGGGCTTAATGTGTCCTGAAAAGGAGTATTCTTAGATATTTAGAATCAATACGAACTCGCGTTGCCCGATAGACCGGAACAAAACGTCAAAGTCTGCCGTAATGTTGTTTTATTTCCACTATGCATTTGCCTACGAGCACCACGGCGCGGAGTGTTAGCATGTGGCTAGCTCGCAAGTACATGTGGATGCGGCATGTTAATCAGCGACCTCGATAGATCTCAAACCAGTTTCATTCCACCAAATCTAACACCTTTGGTACAAATTGTTTTGGTATCAATGTAGAAAACACCTCATTAATTATGAATGTCCATAGAAACGGTAACGCGGTAGCTTGTCAGATGAAGGCTAACGTTACGTTGTAGGAGCAGGCTTCAGCTCGGGCCCTGCTATGAGTCTTTCACCCGTGTTCTAGCATCCATTCACTCTTAATGGAGCTTCATGATCAATGAATATTGAGCTACTTTATTGTGTAATTAACCAATATGTAAGGTCATTTTGGTTTCAAAACTGGCAGAGCCGTGCAATGTAACGCAAATTAGCTATTAATCGGAACGTTACGTTAGGTATTGCGCATAATGCCATTGTCATATTTCCCTACGTTAAATTAGTTGAATCGTTTCACAACTGATCAAACTGGTGACAAGAAAGTGATTTGCACACAGGACTGTGTTGATGTGCTGTGTGTCCGTGGCTTGAATTGACGGCTTCTCGTGTCTCCTCAGTGACTGAGTGGGAGACCGCACCGGCCGTGGCCGAGTCACCGGAGATCAAACTCTTCGGCAAGTGGAGCACCGACGATGTTCAGATCAACGACATCTCTCTGCAGGTATGAGGCAAGAGGCACTTACTAGAATCCTTTTTAATAACTCTTGGTGCACTAAGCGAGGCTAGAGTCACGCCTGGATACGTCCCATTGTCCTGGTGTGCTAGAGTGCTCGCAGAGTAAATGTCTTTGCTTATTCATTGGCTGTAGTCTTGTTGTGACCCAGTCAACCACCGACTCAGACACATTAACCCGTCATACATGCAGGACATCCAACAGTGCCGCGGTAAAATCTTCATAACCATGTTTACATCGCCCCATGTACACAACAGGATTACATCGCAGTGAAAGAGAAGTACGCCAAGTACCTGCCACACTCTGGAGGGCGTTATGCGGCCAAACGTTTCCGTAAGGCCCAGTGCCCCATTGTGGAGCGTCTCACCAACTCCATGATGATGCACGGCCGCAACAACGGCAAGAAGCTGATGACCGTGCGTATCGTCAAGCACGCCTTCGAGATCATCCACCTGCTGACCGGAGAGGTATCCACTGCTAACATTCCCACCTGTTAAGTGTGTGCAGCACAATTCCACCATAAATCAGTGTATGCACTGAAGGAAAGGGGTGCCTGATTAACAGTCTCTAACTGTACATGTAAGTTTTTTTACAGAAGAGCTTCTTAGTTCGTATTTGATTAATTCGGTTGTCCAGAACATTCAATTTCTGTCCAATTAAGTCCAGACAGATATGACTTTTTTTTTTCTCCAATAAGTGCTTAATAACTTGGTGCATGTGGGGAGACAACTGATTATTAATGAAAA